>NC_039278.1:20456290-20497830 GCF_003368295.1 Carassius auratus | reverse complement strand
TCTTTTGAGACCAAATGTAACAAGAATTCGCCTTCTATGGTTTAATGCTACAATCACCAAACTCGGGTCAGAGCTTCAGACTGCTTTATCTTTTCTATCTGATCTGGCTTACGGTTTTCGTAAACCAGACTACAAAACCACCTAAAATCCCATAGACTTTCATTGAGGGGGTGGAAACTTTTCTACTGTAAGACTTTTGGTGTATCTAAGCTGTCTACTGCCATAGCAAAGCTTAAAAACTCTCTACTGGGAATCAGAATCAGGCTAATAATATGTTAACCAAGCTAGAATAATCCTAACATCATGTTAGTAACTTGCTAATCATGTTAACAACATGCTAAAAAAATGCTAACAAAATGCTAGTAACTGGCTAATCATGCTAGAAACATGCTAGCAATCATACTAGTAACATGTTAATCATGCTAGAATCATGCTAGTAACATGTCAATCATGCTAGTAACATATCAATCATGTTAGAATCATGCTAACAAAATGCTAGTATCTTGTTAATCATGTTAGCAAATTGATAAAAATGCCAGAAACGTGTTAGGATAATGCTAGTAACATGTTAATCATGTTAGAATCATGCTAACAAAATGTTAGTATCTTGTTAAATATACTAGAAACATGCTAACAACATAAAAAAAAATTCTAGAAACATGCTAGCATCATGCTAATAACATGTTAATCATGCTAGAATCGTGGTAGTAACATGTTTATGTTATAATCATTCTAGCAACATGCTAGTAAACTTACTAATAATGCTAAAAACATGCTAGTAACATGTTAATCAGATCCTGTCCTCCAACAAAAAACGACCATATATGATTGTTTGTGCAAACACCTTATTACGACCTACATTTACGTTTTAAAGTTAAGCTCCCTCTAGCGGGCATAAAATAATGACAGAATCACGTTGCGTCTGTTGTCATGAAATGACATATAATGTCATTACCAATCAAAACGCACGTTTATTTAAATGGAATGTGTGGGCTTTTTACACCGATCTCAAAGTATTTCCTACATATTTTACTAGGTGGCTTATTTGTTCGAATGACCACACCTAACCCCACCCCTAAACCTAACCCTCACAGAAATCATGCTAAATTATGATTTATTGAGCATATACATTTTCGTGCACGTCCGTTCCCTGGGATCGAACCCATGATAGCATGATTACAAATCAAGGTATAACGCATAAAAACTGAGCTACACAAAATGCAAATCAGAGTGCAAATGAAAGAGTACTAAAAATTTATATGAAAATGACCTTTTGCCGATAGGGGCGCAATTGTAGTATACGCTCTGATGGGTCGTATTTCAGGGATTTGGACAAACGGCCTATATGAGCATTTTGGTTGGAGGACAGGTTGGCTAATCATGGTAGAAGCATGCTAGCAACTTTTAAAACATGCAAAAAAAATCTTAACAACTTGCTAAACATGTTAGAAACATGATAGCATCATGCTAGTAACATGCTAATCATGCAAGAATCATACTAGCAACATTCTTTTAACTTATATATAGTGATATTCTCAATGTTACCCAGAAAACAGGATACAGGTTTAACTCTTTTGAAATACTTCTGCTAAATGTTACACTGTCAGATATGCAAAAGAAATCTAATGTATCTCTTGCTCTGGCTACTGTGTATAGACCACCAGGGCCGTATACAGAATTCCTAAAAGAATTTGCAGATTTCCTCTCAGACCTTCTAGTTACAGTTGATAAGGCGCTAATCATGGGAGATTTTAATATTCACGTTGATAATGCAAATGATACATTAGGACTTGCGTTTACTGACCTAATAAACTCCTTTGGAGTCAAGCAAAATGTCACCGGGCCCACTCATCGTTTTAATCATACACTAGATTTAATTATATCGCATGGAATCGATCTTACTGCTATAGATATTGTACCTCAAAGTGATGATATTACAGACCATTTCCTTGTATCGTGCATGCTTCGTATAACTGATATTAACTATATGTCTCAGCGATACCGTCTGGGCAGAACTATTGTTCCAGCCACTAAAGAAAGATTCGCAAATAACCTGCCTGATTTATCTCAACTGCTATTTGTACCCAAAAATACACATGAATTAGACAAAATTACTGACAACATGGGCACTATTTTCTCTAATACATTAGAAGCTGTTGCCCCGATCAAATTGAAAAAGTTAGAGAAAAACGTACTGTACCATGGTATAACAGTAATACTCACTCTCTCAAGAAAGTAACTCGTAGTCTTGAACGCAAATGGAGAAAAACTAACTTAGAAGTTTTTAGAATTGCATGGAAAAACAGTATGTCCAGCTATAGACAGGCTCTAAAAACTGCTAGGGCAGAGCATATACACAAACTCATAGAAAATAACCAAAACAATCCAAGGTTTTTATTTAGCACAGTGGCTAAGTTAACAAATTACCAGATGCCACCTGATTCAAATATTCCACCAACGGTAAATAGTAATGACTTTATGAATTTCTTCACTGATAAAATAGATAACATTAGAAATACAATAGCGAATGTAGATTCTACAGCATCTAATACTTCAGTTTCATCCATCGCACCCAAAGATAAACTGCAGTGCTTTACAACCATAGGACAGGAAGAACTAAATAAACTTATCACTGTATCTAAACCAACAACATGTTTATTAGATCCTGTACCCAGTAAATTACTGAAAGAGCTGTTACCTGTAGCAGAAGAACTGCTTCTCAATATCATTAACTCGTTGTTATCTTTAGGTCACGTCCCAAAACCATTCAAGCTGGCGGTTATCAAGCCTCTTATTAAGAAACCAAAACTAGATCCTAGTGTACTGGCAAATTATAGGCCTATTTCAAATCTTCCATTTATGTCTAAAATTTTAGAAAAAGTTGTGTCTGCTCAATTGAGCACCTTCCTGCATAAAAATGATCTGTATGAAGAATTTCAGTCAGGTTTTAGGCCGCACCATAGCACAGAAACTGCACTTGTTAAAATTACAAATGACCTGCTCCTTGCGTCAGACCAAGGCTGCATCTCATTTCTAGTCTTACTTGATCTTAGTGCTGCGTTCGACACCATAGATCATGACATACTCATAGATCGATTACAAAACTATACAGGTATTCAAGGGCAGGCTCTAAGATGGTTTAGATCCTACCTGTCCGATCGCTACCATTTTGTTTACTTAAATGGGGAGTCATCTCATTTATCACCAGTAAAATATGGAGTGCCACAAGGATCCGTCCTAGGTCCCCTTCTATTTTCAATATACATGTTGCCCCTTGGTAATATTATTAGAAAATACGGAATTAGCTTCCACTGTTATGCTGATGATACTCAGCTATATATCTCAACGAGACCAGATGAAACTTCCCAATTATCTAAGCTAACAGAGTGTGTTAAAAATGTAAAAGATTGGATGACAAATAATTTTCTCCAATTAAATTCAGATAAGACAGAGATACTAATTATTGGACCAAAAAACACTACACAGAATCTTGTAGATTACAATCTGCAACTAGACGGATGTACTGTTACTTCCTCTACAGTCAGAAATCTGGGTGTTATATTAGACAGCAATTTGTCTTTTGAAAATCATATTTCCAATGTTACAAAAACTGCATTCTTCCATCTTAGAAACATTGCCAAGCTACGAAACATGTTATCTGTTTCTGATGCAGAAAAGCTAGTTCATGCATTCATGACCTCTAGACTGGACTATTGTAATGCACTTCTAGGTGGTTGTCCTGCTTCGTCAATAAACAAGCTACAGGTAGTCCAAAATGCAGCAGCTAGAGTCCTTACCAGGTCAAGAAAATATGATCATATTACCCCAATTTTACAGTCTCTGCACTGGCTACCTATTAAGTTCCGTATCAGTTACAAATTATCATTACTTACCTATAAGGCCCTAAATGGTTTAGCTCCTGCGTACCTAACTAGCCTTCTACCACGCTACAACCCATCACGCACCCTAAGGTCACAAAACGCTGGACTTTTGGTCGTTCCTAGGATAGCAAAGTCCACTAAAGGAGGTAGAGCTTTCTCACATTTGGCTCCCAAACTCTGGAATAGCCTTCCTGATAATGTTCGGGGTTCAGACACACTGTCTCTGTTTAAATCTAGATTAAAAACACATCTCTTTCGCCAAGCATTCGAATAATGTATCTTTTTAATTGTGAGTGTAGTTGCATCTGATCAAAGGTGCATTTTTATTCATTAGCTTGGGTTAAACTAATCTTACTTTGATGGATCAGCAGCTATGCTAATGATGTCTGTATTCTGTTTCTATGTTTCGCCACGGGATTTACATCCCGTGGTAACTAGGATTTACACAAGCTCCAGTCTGGATCCAGAACACCTGAGAAGAGATGATGCTGACCCTCAGAGGACCTCAGATGATGCTAACCCTGAATCAACAAACAGAACTAACAATTATTGCTAAATGTGTGACTGCATCATATAATAACTTAATTAATAATATTGATAGTTCATCGTCTAGCTGACTACGTCTTGTATTATTATTATTTTATTTTTATTTATTTTTTCTAAAATCCTGTCAAATGTGCACAAACTACTAGCTACTACTAAATATTGTAGAAACATAATTTTCTGTAAAGTTGCTTTGTAACGATTTGTTTTGTAAAAAGCGCTATACAAATAAACTTGAATTGAATTGAATTGAATTGAACTTACTAATCATGTTAACCACAAGCCAGTAATTTGCTAATCATTTTAACAACATGTTAGTAACTTGCTAATCATGCTAACAATGTGTTAGTAACTTGGTAACCATGCTAACAACATGCTAGTAACTTGGTAATCCTTATAACAAAATGCTAGTAACTTTGTAATCATGCTAGAAACATGCTAGCAACTTTGTTAAATATGCTAAAATAATGTTAGCATCATGCTAGTACCATGCTAATCATGATATAATCATGCTAGTAACATGTAAGTATCTTGCTAATTATGTTAAACACATGCGAGTAACATGCTAATCGTGCTAGAAACATGTTAATACCTTGCTCATCATGGTAGCAACATGATAACCATGTTAGAAACATGTTACCGACATGCTAATAATGCTAACAATATGCTAATTGTGCTAGCAACATGCTTATCATGCTAGCTAAATGCTAGTCATGCTAGAAACAGCCTAGCAACCACCCCAGGTACCCTAGCAATATGTTTTACACTGAAAGACTGTATTGCCTTGAAAACATTCAAACTTTAATCTTTCAAACTATTTCAAACTGAAAACTCTCAGACTGCAAGCTTTTAAAACTTTTTCAAACTTTCTAGCTAGTTTTTTTCAAGCCAACTTAAAGTGTGTCTACAAACTTTTTAATCCAGTTTATTTTGTTGTTTTAGAAAATGAATCTGTGGCTCCAGTCTCAACACTGAGGATTGTTCTGCTGGGATGGATCCTATCTGGCAAGAGTTCAGCAGCAAACACTATTTTTCATAATAAAACATTTGAAAAAGAAGGTACAAAAAAGTGCACAAAATACTCTGGTGTCGTAAATGACAGAAATGTGACTGTGTTAGACACTCCAGGCTGGTGGAAGTATTTTTCACCTAAATTCAACCCAAAGTTTGCGCAGGCTTCAATCCTGGAGAGCGTGGGACAATCACAACAAATGAAATTCCCTCACGCCATGATCCTAGTGATTCCTATTGACACTTCATTCAGTAACGGACAGAAACTAATCATTAAACAGTACATGGCCACTCTAGGAGACGACGTCTGGAGACACACTATAGTTCTGTTCACGTGGGGCGACAGATGTAAAGACATCTCAATCGAGCAGCACATCGAGAGTGAAGGTCACGCTCTTCAGTGGCTGGTTGAGAAATGCAGGAACAGATATCACGTCTTTGACAACACAGACAAGAAGAATCGAGATCAAGTCACAGAGCTGCTCCAGAAGATTGATGAGATGGTGGCAGAAAACAGTATGTTCAGTCTCAACACTCAGTGTGCTGAAGAAGAAAACTTTCACGAGACTAATATACAACAAGATGAGGAATTTAGTTTTAACGCTGACAAGTTACTGGCGTTAATGTTCCATGAGCTGAAAAACAGGAGTGAAGGGATAAAAAGGAAGCTACAAGAATTAGAGATGGACGTCACTGGATGCATAAAAGACAAAAGTGATCAAAGCATGGAATATCCCATAGAATGTAAATTAGCAATTCCGTTTAAATTCAGTTGAGAATGTAAAGCTGACATCACACCGTGTTGTGTTCTGGGTAACTGTTTTGGTTAGACGCCATATTTTCACATTATTATTCAGAGGGGAAAACTGGTCAATGTCATATGTTTATATGCACGTTTTATATGAGTTAACACATACTTAAACCTTACCTTATGTCTCTCACAGTGCAGCCACTACACAAACGTTTACAAGCTACTTGGGATTTGATTTTGGTCTCTGATTCCCCGCTGTGGCAATAGGATAGTGAATATTTACAATGTTTACTTTAGGCACATGTTTTAAATGTTTACAATAAAGAAATGGATCGCCTTCTTTTAGCTTTTTAAACAAACACTTTTAATATGAACATTTCTACCATGTGACAGCTGAAGCAGCAATGAGCGGCCAGTGCATTACACTGGTTTTATGGTAACCAGATACGTTATGAATATTTAATTTCAATGCAAAATAAAAAAACATCAGTATTAATCTCAGTAGCAGCCGCCCCAGCATGCAATGCGCTGTGACATAGCTTCACATTCTCTATAGCCATGTTACAGATGAAAACTTGTAAATTTTCAGTTAATGCACTCATTCTGTGTCATCTTTCTCTTTCAGTGAAAGCTGATGAGAAACTCATGGAGAAGGTAAAGAGAGAAGGAAGCAGATGGGAGGCAATTTTAATGGACGGGATATTGAACATTCAGAATCCTAAACGATCTTGTGGTGAGTTATTAGCTTTACATAAACTACTTTGCTCAAAAAAAAAAAAAAAAATCTTAATTTTATATAATTTGACACTACATATCATCAGATTTTATCCTGACAAAATGATGTTCTCTGCTACCCCTATACAGATGAAAATATGAGCGTCAATGAAAAGATGTCTTGGTGGTTTCAAAAATATGAGGAATACAGCACATCAGAAACTTCGGGATATAAAACAGAACAATCTGATCCAGTAGAACATCCACAGAATCTAGAGGAGTCAGATAATACTACATCTGATGTTGGATGAAAATATAATTTGTCTGTAAAAACCAGTTCGCAAAGTAAAACTTGCTCTTACTTAGAAATATGTCAGACATATGCAATTAGCAATTTTAGAAATTATGTTAAATGTTTCTATAATTGTGAATATTCATTAATGTTTTTGCATTTCTAATTAATAGTTGATATTGTTGTATAATATCAAAAAAAAAATATATATAATGTTGTTATTATTATATTATACACATATTACTTTACATAACTTCTGAATTCTCATTTTATCTTGAGATGATTCATGTGCAATAATAGTGATTTCTTTTTTATCTCTGTATCATTGTAACATTTGAACTGATAAATACCTGTATCAGTTAAACATCTCTCAGAGACTTTTCCTGGAACTTTTCTATATGATATAGCAATTTTAAATAATTTAATGAACTTTATTTAGAAATGATTTAAGTTAATTTACTACCTTTAGGGGTGTACTTTTGATGTTTAATGAATAATATATGCTACAATGTTATTTTTTGACAGACACTTTTAGATACTTTCATAGTCATACTATACTGTGAAATATTTTTCTGCCTTATTCCAAAATATCAGTAGACCAAAACTTTGCTTTTGTTAATAAACTTCAATATTTAGCAATAATTGATAGTGTGCATAATTGTATCTTGTATCTATATTCGAATTTCACATAACTTTTGTGTTTGACAGAAATAAATCACAAGCACACAGGTTTATAATTTTATTTTTTGAGGAACAGCAAGTTTTCGGCTGAGTTGTGACATTTATTTTGAAATTAGCACGCTCGTCCGTTTCTTTTATTTTGAAATTAGCACGCTAGTATGGGACTTTTATTTTGAAGTCTTTGCTGTTCACAGGTTAGCATCTGCTTGTCATGACAGGAGAGGATTTAGAGATCCTGTGACCGGGTAAGATCTGTGATTCATGTGTTTTACAGCATCTAGACTGATTATGCGATGATATTGAACTGAAGAAATGATTGAAATCAGATATTAATGATTCGAAATCACGTGTCTCCTGCGCTAAAGCTAAACGCTCATGTCACCTCTACAAACATCTGGCAGTTCAGCTGTAAGTTTATGAAACACATGAGAGCAACTTAATGTTAACTTAAATAAATATTCGATTCAGAAGGATAGAGAGTTTATAATATGTATTTATTTTTCATATCTCGCTCCTTTCCAATCTCTTCTCCTTCTACTGTATACTCGTGTATTTGATAAAGCTTATGTAAACACTGTGTTCAGATTTAATTTTACTCCGGAAGTCGCCAGATTTAGCTTTTGAGACGTGTGTGTGTGTGTGTGTGTTTGTTTGGTTTTGTGTGTGTGTGTGTGTTTGTGTGTGTGTGTAATTCTGCATGAATAATTATAATGAGTTACTTTTTACTGTGTGACGTCATGGAAAAAATCTGGTACTGAATGTTTACCATAATCACACACCCTGGTATTTACATGTACTCCAGAGTACTTTAAAGTACTTCAATTGTAGTATAACTGCACATGTCCCAAAAATAATAATGTAATGCTAAGACACTTTTTTTTGTCTGCTAATAAGAGGAGTCTCCAGATTTATTAACCTCGACATTAAAAATATTAATAATTAAATCTTAATTTGTATGTGTTGTTATTTCCAGTATTCTGCTCTGATGTGAAGGATGATAAGAGTGAGTTCATTTTATAAATAAAAGAATGATTATCCAAAATAATGATGTCTCCTGAACTTATTAATTAATTTCCATATCATTTATATACTATTATTTGATGTATTTATATTTTGGATTAGTTTTTATATTATTTTATATTTTTTGTAATTTTGTGTTTTTTAGTATACTTTTTTAAATATATATTTTTATGTATTTTTCTGTGCTTTTATACACACACACACACACACACATATATACAGTATATATATATATTTAATAAGTATATCAACTTGACCTACAGTAATAAAAAAATGTTGACTTGGGAACTAGTAAAAAACAAAAAAAAAACAAAGAATGTTTATTTTATTTTATGCTTTATGTTGGGTGGGTTTATTTTAATTTAAGGATAAAAATCATGTTACTGATCTCATCATGTTAGGTAAAAAATGTTAGCCTGAATGCACTGTAAGTCACTTTGGATAAAAGAGCCTACTAAATGCATTTATTTATTTATTTATTCATTTATTTATCAGATCTGAAATCTTCTCCCTGCAGGTGTGTAAATGGAGCCGTCAGATCCTTCTCCGTTAAAGCGTTTTGTTCTGGCCAAAAAGAAGATCGGCGAGGTTTTCGAGCAGCTGTTAGTTTACGTTCAGGAGAGCTCAGAGTTTGTAAAAGGTGAATTTCAGTCTAAAAGCATCCGACAGAGATGTGCAGGACTGGTTAACTACAGTAGTGTTGATATGTTCATGTGTTTTGTATCTCGTGTCTCAACAGAAACCTGTGATAATGAGTCGCTGGAGAATATTGCAGACCGGAGCCAGCTGGATCAGATCGAGGCGTACAGCAGCAAACTGTGCACCATTAAAGAGGTGTTAGCTCGCAGACACATGAAGGTGGCTTTCTTCGGCAGGTGAGTTTGGTGCTGGATCTTAAGTCACATCTAATAAGCCTTTCACTTCATTAAACATCCTCTGTTTGTCACAGAACAAGCAATGGCAAGAGCACGGTGATCAACGCCATGCTGCGTGACCGTGTGCTGCCCAGCGGCATCGGACACACCACCAACTGCTTCCTGAGCGTCGAGGGCACGGATGAAGACAAGGCCTTTCTGAAGACCGAAGGGTCCGAGGAGGAGAAGAGCATCAAGGTGCGGCGGCCGGGCATTTGATTTGATCTCAGAAGAGCTCTGTGATTTACTGAAAACACCAGTCCAGAAAAGTGCACAATAAAAAAAATATAAAAGCTGTATGTTATTATACACACCGAAAGGCAAAGATCTTCACTGCAAGCCACCGAAATAAGGGTTTGGTTTACTTTGAAGAAATAATAACATAGAAACTCTTTATGACAGCCTGTCAAAATAAAAGTTTGGTTTACCTTGAAGAAATAATAATAATAACACAATTTATTAAAACACAGGAACTCTTCATGACAACATTTCAAAATAAAAGTTTGGTTTACCTTGAAGAAAAAATAATAACAACTTATAATAATAATAATAATAATACTAATAACACAATTTATTAAAACACAGAAACCCTTCATGATAGCCTGTCAAAATAAAAGTTTAGTTTACCTTGAAGAAATCATAATAGTAATAACATATAATAATAATAATAATAATAATAATAATAATAATAATAATCTAATATTAATAATAAATAACACAATTTATTAAAACACAGAAACTCTTCATGAAAGCCTGCCAAAATAAAAGTTTGGTTTGACTTTATGACAAAAATATTTTAGCGTTTTATATAGTGGAATGTACTTCTCAACATTAGATTTTAAAGCATTCTCTCATTATGATAGTTTAATTATTAAGTTAAATGAAGTTTAATTAAATCAATTGATAATTCAAATTTACTTAAGCGAATACTAAATGAACACAGAATCCAGAAATAAAACAAAATGCAGAACTGGGGGGAAAATAAAAGTTTGGAAAAATAAATACATTTTCTCAAATTGTTAAAGTTTAAAAAATACATACAATTTCAAAAGTTGATCATGAGATCAACTGAAAAGGTTTACTTTTTGTTGATTAAAATGCGATTGTGATGGGACATTAAGACGGAAATATATACATTTCAATTTCTGGTGGTAAAAATTTCATAAAGCCATTAACACGTAATCCAGAAAATGCAGAATTTAGGAGAATTTTAAATGGTAGTGTGTTTAGTCATAAATCAGTTTGTTAAAGCTCATGTGCTGAAGGTCAAACACACTTGTTCTCTGCAGACAGTGAATCAGCTGGCTCACGCACTACACATGGATGAGAGTCTGGACGCCGGCTGTCTGGTCAAAGTGTTCTGGCCCAAAACTAAGTGTGCTCTGCTGAGAGACGACCTGGTGCTGGTGGACAGGTACACTTCAGGCCCACGACTGATGAGTCCAGCTCCAATGTTTAACAAACATAATCATAGTCAAATCAAGCTATAAACAGTGGCATATCCTAAACATAGAAGTTTGCATCCCTTTTTTTATGTTTTAATCTTTTATACGAACCAATGCTGCATTTATTTAATCAAACGTACAGTAAAAATGTGAAATATTATTATAATTTAAAATACCAGTTTTCTATGTCAATATCTGTTAAAGTGTAATTTATTTCTGTGATGCTCCGCTGTATTTTCAGCATCATTTATCCAGTCTTCAGTGTCACATGATCTTCAGAAATCAGAATAACATGATGATTTACTGCTCAAGTGTTTTTCTGCTGTTTTCTTTCAGTCCTGGCACAGACGTGACCACACAGCTGGACAGCTGGATCGATAAGTTCTGTCTGGACGCCGATGTGTTTGTGCTGGTGGCTAACTCTGAGTCCACTCTCATGAACACGGTGAGCCGTTAGCATGCAGTGTTAAAGCGTGAGAAATGAACGCTTCAAACATTAATCTGTCTCGTCTGAGAGCTGCTGTCACATGCTGTGTTTGTAGTGTGCTATTATGGGAAGTATGCAGTGTGCAGGGGGTGGCTCTCAGAGGAATGCAGCGCTGTGTTTAGACTGAACTCTGCTATCCCAGCATGCTTCAGTGGCCTCTCTCGGGGCAGATAAACACCCCATTATAAACCATCAGACAGCTTTTATAGTGTTCTGTACACAGTCTGCTAATTTTCAATATGCATAGAAATGTCTAAAGCGAAAATGTGCAACATTTGTTTGACATTGAGAACTTAACATAATGATGTTGTGTGACCAAAATAGTTATTGTTGCATATTGTATACATGTGTGGGGGATTTAACACATGAAATTAAATACATATATGCTAAAATGATAAATGCATCATTTAATGTTGCAATAAAATGCAAGCAAAAATAAATGGTGAATTACATATACTTTTTCGGAAAATAATGTGAAATATCATGTGAAATATAGAGCATTATTATGCATTTGAAAACATTGGAAATATTATTTTTTTTTATTTTGTCTGCTGCATTTTCATTTCATGTCTTTGTATTATTATTATTTTCTTTTTATTTTAAATCATTTTTTGCATGCACTTCATAATTTTTTTTTACATTTTATAACTTATTTAATAAATTATTTATAGATTTATTTAATTTACTCTATTAAATCCCCCCCATATGTGCATACTGTTTTGACTAAATAAAGTATATATAAAGAAAAATAATATAAAGTATTCCACTCTGAATCAGTGCTATTTTAGTATCACTGAGATATTTTTTATAGTTCTTGATGTTTTAAATCAGGTTTTATTTTTATATTTCCTTTATATTTTAATTTTAAAGTTTTAGTATTTTAGCTGAATGTTTTTGTAATTTTTATACATGTCTATATAGTTTTTATTATTTATTTTAATTCTAGTTGTTAAGTAGTTTATTTTCATTTAGCCTTGGCAAATATCTGAAATAAAATATATTTAATGGTTTATATATATATCTTATATATATATATATATATCACATGACCTCTGTGACCTCAACCTCTTTGTTATTTCTGTTTAAAGGAGAAGCATTTCTTCCACAAGGTGAATGAACGCCTGTCAAAGCCCAACATCTTCATCCTGAACAATCGCTGGGACGCGTCTGCTGCCGAACCTGAATACATGGACGACGTGAGTTTATTTGGCTCGCCGCAGATTAGTCGTGGACCAGTAGTTATCACCAATATATCCAATATATATCAGACGATATTTGCCATTTATTAATTAAAGGTATCGATGACTTTTATTTTGATTGTGCATGGGACTTTTATTTTGACAGTGTCGAGAACACATCACCAAATTTTTAAATCCTTGAAAAATTTTTTACTTGCGCTTGTCAGGTGAGGAAGCAGCACACGGACCGCTGCGTGAACTTCCTGGTGGAGGAGCTGAAGGTGGTGGATCGAGCTCAAGCGCCCAATCGTATCTTCTTCGTGTCGGCGAAGGAGGTGCTGAACTCGCGGATGCAGCGGGCGCAGGGTATGCCAGAGACGGGTAAGAGCTGGATCCTCACCAGCAGCCAGCTTCACGTGTTCTGATCCTGGTGTTTACATGAACAGGTCACGCTCAAATTAAACTGTGACACACACGTCATTCAATTCCAGGACTTGTGTTCCTCTGCTGAACACATAACTGATGTTTTGATGAAGGTTCATAACCAAACAGTTTTGGTTCCCATTGACTTCCATTGTATCTTTACGTTCATACAATAAAAGTCAAAGGGAATCAAAACTGTCTTGTAGCCAACATTCTAAAAAATTTTTTTAAAGTAAACATTTTATATTATTATAAATGTATACATTTTTATAATTATTAATTAGAATATCATATATATATATATATAATTTAAATAATTATTATAATTGTTTGTGTTTATTTTTATTTTTTAAATATAATTAGTTTAAACTTTCAAATGCCAAAATATGTTACAAAATGCACATAAAGGGGCAAGGAAATAACATTTACATTCTTAAAATAATTTTTTTATAAAGCCTGAGGAAGGACAATTGACCAAAACATTACTAATTATATTAAAATATTTTTATGATGATGCAAACTGTGTTTCTATTAAATTAATTGATTAAAACAATATAAATATTTTCGGATTGAAAATCTTTTAGTAACTTAAATTATTATTTTTTTATTACTTATATAAATTTATTTATTTATTTATTTATTAATTAAAATGTATGTTAATTATGAGTCATTTTTGTATATTTATATACCAGGAAATAAATGGCTGTATGTGATAAAAAGAGAAATGTTTTCCTACTGCGAGCATTATCAAAGTATTTAATATATTTCTAGATGCTGAGTTGTTAGTCGTTGTGCCTGGTTTCCTTTAACATGCATGAAATAAATTATTATACTTTGTGTGTGTGTGTGTGTGTGTGTGTGTGTGTGTCTTTGTGTGTGTGTGTGTGTGTGTGTGTGTTCACAGGAGGAGCTTTAGCTGAAGGCTTTCAGGAGCGACTGAAGGAGTTCCAGAGCTTTGAGAGATCGTTTGAGGCAAGTGACAGAAACAAAACAAAACATTAAATCATATTTAATAGCTGCCAATGGAATCTACAACAGAAGTCCTCTGTCCTTTTAACGTCTCGTTAGTATTAGTTTCATTAGAACGCATGAACAGATCGGGAAGATTAACTCGTGTTTACAGTAAGCAGGGGTGAAACAGGTTTGTTCATGAGCTCAGATGAAGAGCTGAAAATATACCTTTATGAAGCTTGATCCACTGTATTTTTTATATTAATTGTTCATTTAGCAGGCACTGACTTCCAGACATCGTCTCCTCCTCGTATGATTGCGTGTGTAGTTTCTGAGCAGCGTTCAGGGTTTAATCTGGGGATGTTTAGTGAGTTAGTGTCTGTTTTCCTCAATCTGTCGTCATTGCTGAAGTCTAGATTTACTGCGGCGAGGACATCCGTTTCTTCAGTTCAGATTGAGCTTCTGTTTCACTCTTCTTTCTGTTCATTTAGTGTGGATGGACTTCATTTGCTGAGTGTGTCATAAATAAATGCACTTTTGTTTGTTTTGTTGTTTTTAGAACAGTCACACAGTGAAGTCCAAAAAATCTGAGGCCACATTGAAATCGATTTACTTTTTTGTATTAAGCAGATGCTTTTATACAAAGCGACTTCAGGAAAAAGGAACAAAAGCAGTGCAGAGAATAAATGTGATTGCAATTTAAAATAGGATTAAAAGAAGAAAAAATTGCGATAACGTTTCCAACATTTTCTCAATTATTTTGGGCACAGCAAACCAGTATTATTGTTTCCTTTAAATCGCATTTTAATAAAATATTTTTTTATAAAATAGTAATAATTATTACTAAATAAAGAAAAAATAGGAAATATTGCTATTGGACTAGGACTGCGCAATTTGGCCCAAAATTCTGTGATAATATTGTGATTATAAAAAAATATAATTTATTTTTGTTACTAAATACAAATATTAAAATTACTAAATAAAAACAAAAGAAGAAATGTTGCTATCAGGCTAGGGTGATTTTTGTGATTTATATTAACATGGCTATAAAATAATAATCATTACCAAAATTATTATTAATATAAATGTATTATATTAAATAATAATATAATTAATAATAAATAATAATATTACTAAACACTGTTATTATTTTTTTTTTTTTAATTACTAAATTAAACACAAATAAAAATGGTCAAATAAAAACAAAATGAGGATTTTATATATGAGGACAATATAATAATTTTTAAAATCATTTTAAAATCACTGTAAAATCATTATTATTATTTGATTAATTTGACACATAGATACTTCATTTAAACTCGCTCGATACAAAGTCGTTCTTGTATCTTGTATTAATTCATCTGAAGAATGTGGTGCTTTGAGACATTTTGACTTCACTGTCTGTGACCCCTTTTGTTTTCATATCATTACATTGTTTTATTATGATTCTGCTTTATGTTTTATGTTCCTGCTGCTGCGAGATGATTAGAGAGCGGCTGACGTTTAGGTTTAGATCTGCTGCAGTCTTTGCATTTAATTTGTTGTTTTAGTTTGACGCCTGCAGCAGATTTGAACCTTTAACCCTTTAGAGTCGGCCATGAAGGTGTGTGTGTGTGTGTGTGTGTGTGTGTGTGTGTGGCCTCGCAGGAGTGTATCTCGCATTCAGCAGTGAAAACTAAGTTTGAGCAGCACACGATCAGAGCAAAGCAGATCACAGAAACAGTCAAAGACGTCATGGATCAGATCAACATCGCCGCCGCGGACAAGAGGTGCGTCTGTCTCTCTTTACTGATGGGGTTATTGCAGCAGAACGTCCCGAATCTTCTCCAGAGATGAACTGTGACTGAAGTTCATCATGGCTCATGTAGTAAAGTGTTTATGTCTGATCTCAGGGTGCTTTCTCTGGAGGAGAGAGACTATCTGATTGACCGACTGGATTTCGTTCGCAATCAGCTCAACCTGCTCATCCAGGACATCAAGAAACAAATCGAGGCCATCACTGAGGAGGTGAAACACAAGGTAAAGGACTGAAGCAACTCCAGAACATCTCACATCTTCTGAGGAGCCTTTATTTCTTCATCTCAATCAGCATTGCATTATTTCAGTCCCCTTTCTCCTCTTTAAGCCTCTCTCTGCTGTTTATGGGAGATCTGAGAAGACTTGTATCCCAGAATCCACTGCAGATTTAATGTGATGTTTGGTGAATGGATGTCTTCGTGTGTTTCAGGTATCGGACGCCATGGCAGAAGAGATCTGTCGTCTGTCTGTGCTCATAGACGAGTTTCATGCAGATTTCTACCCGTCACCAGACATGCTCAGAATATATAAATCTGTGAGTGACACAATAGTTTTGTGCTGGTCACTGGATGAAATCGCTCCTCCTTGATATATATATTGATTATTATATAATTAGCAAAATACATTAAATAATATATGTATTTATATTACATTTTACATAAAATATTTAATATTTTAATATACTATTATATTTAAAATTTAAATATATATGAACATTTTATATATACAGTATTAAAATGTAATATGTGTGTGTATTTATAAGTAGTATTTTCTTTATAAAATATTATGTATTTAAAAATGTATACACATACATATTTAAAAAATACTATACATTTTATAATAAGTTTTAAATATGTGTGTATATAAGTAGTGTTTTATTATTTTTTTTCATTTATTATTTAATATATATTTACAATTTTATATATATTATGTATTTAAAAATTACATGTATACACATACATATAAAAAAAATACTATATATTTTATAATAAGTTTTAAATGTGTGTAGATAAGTAGTGTTTTATTTCTTTTTCTCATGTATTATTTAATATATATTTACAATTTTATATATATATTATGTATTTAAAAATACATTTATACACATACATATTTAAAAAAATAAATATATTTTGTAATTTTAAATATGTGTGTGTATATATGTAGTATTTTATTTCTATTATTTTCATTTATATAATATTGACATATATAAATTATGTATTTAAATAGATATACTATATTTCATAATAATTTTTTAATATATTCAAATGCAATATATAGTTTCATATTAAAAAATATTTATCATAAAATAAGTAATATTAGTTTTATATTAAAAATATTAAAATCTAGTGTGTGTGTGTGGATATAAAGTATTATAATTGTTTGCTTTATAAGAGAATATCTGTTTGTGTTCTGCAGGATCTTCTGAGTCACATCGAGAAGGGCATGGGCAAGAACCTGGCCTTCCGCTGTTCGGATGCAGTAAACGCCTCGGTTCAGTCGTCCCAGCAGGACATGATGGGTACGTGAGAGCACCGTGACCTGTGTTTGATATTTAAACACCAGTAGGTGTTTCTCCTATTAATAGACGATGTCTGATCATGAGTGAAGTGTTGCTTGTGTTATCTGGCTCTACTCGATTGATGTCAGTCAGCTGTAGAGACCATAAAACCAATCGCTGTATAGACAGTTTTTCAATAGTGTAGCGTGTGTTTAGTAATCTACCTCTCTGTTGTGTTTCCAGAGTGTCTGAAGCCTCTGCTGCCCTCTGCTGTACAGAGCCAGCTGCACATGCTCATTCCCAGCAGGAAGTTTGAGCTCAGCTACGACCTCAACTGTGCCACCCTGTGCTCAGACTTCCAGGAGAACATCGAGTTCCAGTTCTCTTTAGGCTGGACCGCGCTGGTCCACCGGTTCCTAGGTCCCGTCAACGCCAAACGAGCCTTGATGCTGGTGGATCAGACCCTACCGGTACATTAGAAACCACTGTGTCTCCACTGGGATACATGGAGATGCATTGGGATACATTGACACTGAATGGAATTTTGTTTTTTTTTACTCAGCTGACGGCACCCAGCACCCCTTCGGCTCCAGCGGTGGTTCAGTCTCAGATCCCCAGAGCTCAAGGTCAGAATCAGGCATCTCTGGCACAGGAAGAACTCATGATGTCTATGGTCAACAATCTGGCCTCGGTCACCTCTCGCACGTCTATGAGTGTGATCATCGTTGGAGGAGTGGTGAGGATTATCAGCGTTTATCATCCCCTTTATCTTCTCTAATAACTGGGACCCTGGAGCACAAACCCAGGCAGAAGTGTCAATTAGTTTTTTATTGAGATTAATGCATCATCTGAAAGCTGAATAAATCATCTCTCCAGTGATGTGTGGATTGTTAGGAGAACAATATTTGAAAACCAGGAATCTGAGGGAGCCAAAAAATCTAAATACTGAGAAAATCATCTTTAAAGATGTCCAAATTAATTCTTAGCAATGCATTTTACTAATCAAAAATTACATTTTGATATATTTACGGTAAGAAATTTACAAAATATCTTCATAGAACATGATCTTTACTTAATATCCTAATGATTTTTGGCATAAAAGAAAAATTGATAATTTTGAGCCCATACAATGTATTTTTGGCTGTTGCTTCAAATACACCCCAGAGACTCGAGACTGCTTTTGTGCTCCAGAGTCACACATTTCCTGTTCCTGTCTAATTGGGTCATTCTTGGCCAGAATAAGCTGCAATGTGTTTGATTCATAAATTTGGAAATATTTGTTGTGAAATCATGTGAGTGACTATTCCTTGTGTGAAGGTGCGGTCACTTCAGAGAAATTCTGTGGGAAAAAAAATCCATTGTCTGTTAGCAATAGCGTAATAATATATGAAGTAACTTTCAAACCAAGCAGCTGGGTGAAAGAAAGAAAGAAATGCTGAAAAAAGCCAAAATATTAAATGCCATTGATGAATATTTGCTGAGTTATCTACTATTTTGTTAATGGGAGGGGCTCAAAATGACAATTTTCACCTGAGATTTGGAGCCAAATTACAGTGGGTCAAAGTGACTTTTGAAAAATTTATCCATTGTTATAGATTTGTCGGTTTATTAGTAAAATCTGTTGACTTTAGCAATCCTTGTTGCATTATATTCCAGCGGTGAAATCCCATGAAAACACACTTTTCCCATTTTAGTTCCCCAGGTTTGCATGCCTGTAACTCAGTTTAACCAATATAGGGCCTTAAATATTACAATTTCAAAAGAAAAGATTGTTAAAAAAACAATATTTAATACTTCCTGAGTTACAGGCATGCAATCCTTGGGCGGACAAAATGCCAAAAGTGCCTTTTTCCCATTTTTGAATGGTCACCTCTGGCATATAATGCAACAAGCATTGCTAAAGTTAACAGATTTCACTAATAGACCTACCAAACTCTGTGTGGAAATAAAATAACGATGCTGCCATATTTCTAAAGTTATTTTCCACCTCCTCTAATTTGGAACCAAATCTCATTTTGACCTCCTCGACAAAATAGTGCATTACTCAGTAAATATCCATCAATGGCATTTAATATTTTGTCTTTCTACATAAGATATGAACAATTTTTAAGAATTGTGGCCAGGGAAGTTTCTTAAATGTGATTGATTTGAGACAGAATGAATTTCCATTGCAAAACTTGAATTTCAAATCCCAAACCGCTTACAAAAAAAAAATTCCCAGAGTGATGGTAAATGTGACCTTAACTTCCCATGGGTTGGAAATGAATGCATTGTCATTGAAGTTCCTCTCTGTTAGGTGTGGCGAACCATTGGCTGGCGTCTGATCGCTCTCTCCATGAGTCTGTACGGCTTGCTGTACCTGTATGAAAAACTCACCTGGACCACCAAGGCCAAGGAAAGAGCCCTGAAGAAACAGTTTGTGGATTACGCCACCGAAAAACTTCAAATGATCATCAGTTTCACCAGCTCAAACTGTAGCCACCAAGTGCAGCAGTAAGTGTTTTTACACCAGAGTCCATTTGACATCAGAGTTTGGTCCGTAAGGAAGCTGTTCTCCAAATTTGGATGTGGAAACATTAGTTTTGAGTGCATTTTGAGATGTGTACTGCATAAGAGGACAGCTACTGGTGACGCTCCAGAGCTGTTCTTTTCATGCACGTCGTTCCTGTATGTTAAAGTGCTCTTGTGTGTCTGATACAGAGAAATCGCCAGCACATTCGCCCGACTCTGTCAGCAAGTCGACATCACCCAGAAGGAACTGGAGAATAACATCCAACGGCTCACCGACAAGATCCAGAAGCTGGAAACCGTACAGAAGCGATCCAAAGTGCTCAGGTTAGTGTCTGAGCCGTCATTGATTGCCAGTTGAGTTTTTAGTTGCACCGTAGGTTTTCCACATCTCTAATGTTGATCACGTTGTATTAATAGCCGCGTTTCCTTTCCTAGACATAAAGCCACAGCTCTGGAAAAGCAGTTGGAGGATTTCAGCTCCCAGTATATTCATCCTCAGCCTTGATTCTGCATTCACACGGAAATACTCGACTTCTTTCAGAAAGTGATGTGATTTGGGAAAACTGTACGCCTTGTTTTTTTGGGAAGTCGCCACTTACCAGATGCTGTGAGGAATGCACATTTGTATTCTTGAATAAAGCGTGTTCCAGTGCTGTATTTTGGTAAAGGTTTTTCTGAAGAGAGATTCAGTTTCACTGGAACTGAAGTTGGAAACATTTGAATGATGCGAAACAAAGAGAAAAAAAAACAGCTGGATTTTGTGAATTTGATTTAGTTTTGCTTTTCAGGTTCTGCATAATGGAGTAAAACTTAATTTCATACCTTTTTCACAGAGCATTTTTCTTCAGAAACAGAAATCATATTTCTCCTTTTGATCACAAACCCCGTTTTCTATGTTTCTTGGTATTAGTTTCAATGAATCAAACCCAATATTCTCTTTATGAATTGTCCGTTATTTCTAAACATATGTAAATGTGATTTTCCAATGTAAATTCCTGTAAAAATGTAATTCCTCCGGTGCAATAAAAATATAATTAAATATTATTTATCCTCCTGTTATGTGTGAATTTCAATGTGTGGGGTCAAATTGATAAATATATCAATGAATTATGCAAATTGACAATATTGTATATTTTTATTTAATTACAATTTACCTGCATGATATTTTAAATACATTTTTGTTTTTTATACATTTTATTTACGTGTGAAAACAAACAAACATTGTCAACAGTTTATGAGATTTATTTCTTAAATTAACACACAACATCCAAAAACATATTTTTTGTTTTTATTTAGTCTTTTGGGGGAAATGTAAAAATGCTAAGTTTTGAGTGAGGAGTAGGGTTAGGGAAATGAAAATACAGTACAATAATTTCTAAAGGAAAGTCGACATATAATATGGAAACCCAACAATAATTTTTAAATAGATGCTTGTAAAGTATTTGAAAATGTGTGTACAGTGTGTGTAAACACATTATTGTATGAAATAGTAGATAAAGAAAATGGTCTTCATATGCAGTACATTAATAGTAAAATTTAAATGTATGCCAAGGCATAAATAATACTTAATTTAAAAATGTAATTATTATATTTTCAAGTCAAAGTTGCTTTTACCACAGACATTACAGGAGGGTTAAATTGTTTTATTGCCGTGTTAAACTTTTCTGATGTTTTAGATAGAGTATTAATCCTAGGAAAGAAATTCTACAGATTATTGACAAGAGACACCACAAACTGCTCACCTTTTTAAGACTTTCGCAGTTTTGAAGAGCAGTCATGTCGTCCTTAGGTTTCTCTCATAATAATGTTTTATCAAAGTAATATTATTTACGCATAAACCTTGTCAGTTCGCGCGCTTTTTTTTTTTTTTTTGTCAAGTTCGCGCGCCGGGATTCTGACAGGAAGTGGCGCGAATTTCTGAGGTAAGTTCTCGCGAAAGTTATTTAATTGATTTTCGGCAGTTTTTTATATTAAAACAGAATAAAAAAAATACTATTTAGCTGCAGATCATTTACAAGTTAGACGATAGAAAAACACTACGAAGAGCGTCGGATAATTGACGCTGTGGACGGAAGTGCGTGCTTTCGCCTCTCTCGTTAGATAAAGTTTACTTTTAAGTATATAAAAGTACTAATATATGTATGAAGAGCAAACAACACATTTAGGTATGGTTAAAAGTATTTTATTGGTTACAATATCCGTGTATGGCAGCATTAACACCATGTTACTTTACAAATACCAACAAAAAAAATTGAGAAACAAAATATTATTAAAAATGATTATTTGAAAATATGGCACTGTGAAAATACACAAGGCAAAACACTCCTGGTTTTATTGGCTCAAAAGAAACAAAGAAAAAAAAATGGATTATAAAACTTACATATCAAGCCAAAAGTATATTCTGAATACTTAAAAACATTGGGGTTCTAACATGCACTGTAATACCAAAATGTCTTTTAATTTCTGAGTTTGAGTGGTTCGGAAACACATTTGGCAAATTCATCCATGGCATTCATTAAAGCTCTGAAACATCACCATTTCAGCCAAAAACTGCAGATTTCAGCTGATCCAGAACCAACCACTAAAATCTTCAATATGATCATCATAAAACCACAAAAAGAATCACCGATCTTGCAACCTCTACAGTACCAACAATAGAAATCTGACTTCAATCGAACAAATACTCATAAAACCAGCAAAACTCCTGTCTGAATTGAATTCAAAGCGACTCCTAAATAAAACATTATTACCAAAGACATCCCTTTTCACAATCAATCATCATAAAACCAAGCAATAAAACAAACTAAAATCAATTCCTTTATGGAGCAGTGAAAGGGTTTTTATTTATGCTACAAAACATACTGTAAAAGATACGCGTTTTAATAACTGAAGCTGCTTTCTGATTCCCTTTAATATAAAAAGGCGAAGTAAAAGAAAGATTTGAAATGCTTTTCACAGTTAATTGAGGTGTTAACAAATATCACGGTTTCATAATCAGGCTTATTAAACTGGTTACTGACACACGCGTCAATCTGGCAACCGCAACAAACACAGGCATACTGTCAGAACCGATGGCACATAAATATGGCGAAAGTGAGTAAACAGCTTCATCGCTCTAATCTACGATTTGTGAAGCCAAATATAGTGACTTGGTGAGCAGTTGAACCATCCTGACCAGGTAGTGTTCTTCATTTCCACCTGTTTGCACACATTTACAAGATGAAGCCGCCAAAAAAACTGGTTTTAGCATTCAAATTACGCTTAATGAACACCAAAAAAAATAGTAATTGGCTATATACACGGTTTTCAATACGTTCCATTTATATACTAGTATCAGTTCTGTTTTGATCACTAGTATTTAAGGCTCAAGTTCAAGGGCAGATCGATTATGAATTTCATTATCAATCAAAAGCAAGACTCCTAAAAGCATCAAGATGCTTCGAATTAAACATTCAATCATTGCCTTCTTTCCAAACACTCTCAAGCACCAATAAATGATGACTGATTTAGTGGCGTGTAAAAAAACAACACACAAAAAAAGAAAACATCCGGAGGTCATCTGCATTAAAACACAATGTGTTTCATGCTTTTGTTTTCCAATGCACCTCCTCCGTAAATTCACTATTTTGTTTTTTGTAATACAGACTGTTCGCAACTTTCCATTTTAGTTTAGCGTTGTTTTCTATGTACAACAAACAAACGACAAAATACAAAAAGTGAAAGATTAATAAAAATGTCATGGGCCAATGATCAACTAGAAAAATATATACATGAACACTATGTATGTATATACTATATGGTATATACATACACATAATGCTGTACATATATACCATATCTATATTCATATACATGTATATTTACATATTACACAATGACACTTTAATAATCTCTTCCTATCATTCCTGTGGTTTGCGGTGATGATTGGCTTCTTCACGGGATTGAACTACATACTGAAAATCATGTGTAATAACTGGAATACAGAGGGACTGCTGTGGAAGGACGCAGAAATGGGACGAAACAGGAGCCGGAGATTTTAATACCCTTCTCAGTTCCAGATCCGAAGGAAACTGTCCCATGATCCCGTGGCCACAGCCATCCCATCATCAGGTACTCCTAAACAGCTCACCCTGTTGTCATGACCGGCCAGGACACCTGCAGAGAGAGAGAGAGAGAGATACAAAAATGTATTGTATATTATTTACAAAAATTTCCTAAAAAAAAAAAAGAAATACAAAAAACACACAAAAATATGCAGGCAAATGAAAGTAAACTAATAAAACAAACAACTCTAAAAAGAAAAAAACTGCAATAAAAATAAAATTATATAAGAAAAACTAATGATTAAAAACAAAACTAAAATCAAATAAAATATACAAATAAAAATGATCAAAAATAAATGAATAAAACATGCAAGCAAACGTGATTAATAAAACAATAATTAGAAAAACAGTAAAATAACTTTCAAAATGATAAAAAAATGAAAAAAAATCAAATAACATTTTAAATTAAACAAATACAAATTAATAAAATAAAATTCTAAAGAAAACTAAACAATTAAATATAAATAAAATGTGCAAATAAATAGATAAAATAAATTAAAAAGTAATAAGATAATAAAATTAAAAATACAATACTTAAAAAAATGAAACAATATAAAGTAAAATCACAATAAATAAATAACAAAATTAATAAAGCTACCAAAATAAAGAATAAAAAATTTATTATAAAGAAAATGTGAAAACTAACCCCCCCATAGACATCATTAGTTTCATCAGGCGCACGCTCCTGGCTCTAACTTAACTTCAGGTCTGTGTTTGTTTATCAGTCTGCTATAGCACCGTCTACAAACGCAGTTAAAGTTAAGCTGATGACATATTTTGCTTGTTATCAAAAATAATCTCCTCTAGCTGTTGTTATTGATTCTGTTTGGAAGTCTACCGAAGTTAAGTTAGAGTCACAAAAGCGTGCATGCGCAGTAATGTTTCAGTACAGTCTATAAAACACATTTTTAAACCTATGTAAAGCACACTGAAGGGCAGTGAGAAGTGTTTTGTTGTTACCTGCACGTTCTCCTTTTAAAGTGTCCCAGACGTTGCAGTTGAAGTCGTCGTATCCAGCCAGCAGGAGGCGTCCGCTCTTGGAGAAGGCCACGGAGGTGATGCCACAGATGATGTTGTCGTGAGAATACATCATGAGCTCCTGATCCGCGCGCAGGTCAAACAGCCTGCAGGTGGCGTCGTCTGAACCCGTCGTGAAGGCATTCCCATTCGGAAAGAACTGCGAGAGTAAACAACCGAACTCAGTACATGTAGAGGAGCTTCTACACCAGCCCATTTAAACAGAGAGCAAGCATGATTTTAAACTTCTTACGCAGACGGCGTTTATATCGGAGACGTGGCCGGTGAAGGACTGCCTGCACATCCCGTCTCTGATGTCCCACAGTTTAGCAGAAGCATCGCAGGCTCCTGACACAAACGTCTTTAGATCAGGACTGACCGACAGACTCATGACATCACCCGAGTGTCCTGTGAAACTGGTGGTCTGCTGGCCCGTCTCAATGTCCCACAATGCACTGCAACAAGAGAGACACAGGAGCTGAACACAGATTCCATTTAGTTTCAATCAAAACCAAACGCTTTTAATTCAGAGACGACCTGAAATATCAACTGTGATGCATTTAATATCACAATAAATAATTCCTGTAGCTCAAATGTTCGACTCCCCGGGAATACACAAGCTAATTAAATATATGCTTTAAAGCTACTAACATGCTGCTAGCATGATCATCATCTTATTAGTATGATGTTAGCATTTTTCTAGCATGTTTAAAGTTGCTGGCATGTTTCGAACATGATTACTAGCCAGTTTAACTAGCATTGTTATCATGAATCTATCACGATTAGCAAGTTACTAGCATTTTGTTAACATGATTAACAAGTTAATAACATGTTGCTAGCATGGTTTTTAGCATGCAACTAGGATGATGCTAACATGTTTGTAGCATGTTTAACAAAGTTGCTAGAATGTTTCTAGCATGATTAGCCAGTTGCTAGCATTATGTTAGCATTTTTATCATGTTGTTAGCATGATTAGCAAGTAACTAACATGTTGTTAGCAAGATTCTAGCATGGTTATGTTATTAGCCGGATTCTAGCATGATAAGCATGACGCTAGCATGCTTCTAGCATGATTAACAATAAATAAATAAAATGGAAAACAAATAATAAAATATACAATCAAACCAAGAAAAAAAATGCAAGAAAAAAAAGATAAAATATACACTAAAAACAATAAATCTAAGAGAATAAAATAAAAATAATTGTAAAAATATTTGCAAAAATAAAATTAATGCAAGATGCTTTGAATACAATGTACAATAACTTAAATTTGAAATATATGCACGTGCCAAATAAAGTAAACTCTGCATACACCATTTGTTTATTGACATTAATACTAGACAATAATTAGTTTAATTATTATTATTACTGTATGTGACATCAACTCACCATGTGGTGTCACCAGAGCTGGTGATGATCTGATTGTCATCGAGAAAACGACAGCAAGACAGATAGCCTGCAGAATCATTCAGAAAAAATTAATTATGTCATTGATTAATGATGTATTGTATGAAATGCAACACAGAAAGAACAGTTTTAGAGCAGGGTTTCCCAAACTAAGGTTAGCTAAGGTAATAATATTTAGTTGAAATCATGAAAATGTTATTTAAATACATAATTATATTTACATATAATGTAATTATATTATTATAATTACCAGGAAAAAAGTTTGGAATGATTAAAAATCTAAATGTTTTTTAAAGAGGTCTCTTCTGCTCATCAAGGCTGCATTTATTTGATAAAAAAATACAGTAAAAATAGCAATATTGTGAAATATTATTAAAAGTTAAAATAAGTATTTTCTATTTAAATATATTTTATAATGTAATTTGTTCCTGTGATCCAAAGCTGAATTTTCATAAATAATTTTTCACAATTTTGCCTGGTAGTGGATATATTATTATATTATTATTATTATTATAAAATGTCAATAATATTATTTTTTCATTTATTTCATTTGTTTACCTGAATAAACCATCAAGTGTGTTGTTATATTGTTAAAAGATTACTTAAAAATCTCTGAATATTTCAGGTCAAAGTGTTTCGGCTGATCCCTGCTTTAGAGGAAACAGGAGCTAAAATGATGGAGGAGATGAAGCGAGTGTCTCCACCTGTGTGTCCAGCCAGCTCTCGGTTGACCCGGACGTTGCCCTCGCGTGTCTTCAGGCTGTAGGTGGAGCAGATGTTGTCCAGGCCTCCGCAGGCCACGTAGTTCCCCGACGGGGCGTAGGCACAGGTCATGACCCAGGACGAGCGCAGGGGAATAGCGTGCATCTGCCGGACAGAGTTAAAAACATACAACATCCTTCAGTAATCTGACGACTGATAGCAAGACTGGGCAACACTGTAAAAAGAAGGGGTAACCAGCAAGTGTCATCAGGTTTGGAGGAATGTAGCACTGCATCAGTGTCTCTGCAGTGAATGGGTGCCGTCAGAATGAGAGTCCAAACAGCTCTAAAAACATCTTAATGCTGGATGCGTTTCATCTTCTGTCTTCTCCAGATGTTCACTGATGGACTGTGGTGCTGTGGATAAATGTTTGGACTCTCATTCTGACGGCACCCATTCACTGCAGAGCATCCATTGATGAGACACTGATGCAGTGCTACATTTCTACAAACCTGATGAAGAAACACTCTCATCCTGATCTCTGATGACCTGAAGGTGAGCACATTCTCAGCAGATTTCAGATGAACTATTCTCTTTTTATCCGAATCAACCCATTAAAATTATCTTTGTCTGTATTTTAAGTTGATTTTGTACATGGCTCTAGTATGTCATTACCTTGTTGGTCGTATAACCATCCCATATGATCAGTTTGCCATCTTGGGAGGCACTGACAAGTAACCTGAAACAAAACAAAGAAGGGAAGGAAATGATAAAATCCACACAGCAGCGTATGCATTTTTCAATCAACGAAATGTAATTAATACGGGACACAGATGGGATTTGAGAAGGGCCTTATTACAGCTCCACGGAAATGAAACAGCAGGGTCCCAAGCGGTGGTTAATGTAATATTAATCACACAGCTGAAAGGAGACCAGCCCAGAGTGTTTGGTATCTAACAGCAATGGTGATCGAACACACACCTGGAGTCACTGCCCCAGTGCATGGCGTAGATTTTGGCCAGATGACCTCTGAGCGTGCGCCTCGTTCTCATCTGTATCCGTCCCACTGAGTCCAGGCTCGCGGTCATCTGCCATAAGAGCCCAAAACAGCACACGACATCATCAGCTTCTATTAGAGAGCATCATCTTCTACAGCATTTCACTCAATTACTAAATATTTACTCATAATTCTGTCAAAATGCAGGGGCAAATATGTTATATTTTATATATATATATATATATATATATAGCTATAAATAAAAATGAAGAGACCACTTGAAAATTCGCAGTTTCTCTGGATTTGCCAGTTATGGGAGAAAAATTTTTAAAATTTTAATATTTTATTCTATAAAGGTCTGATGACTTTTCCAAATTTTAAATTAAATAGTTATTACATGTTTTTCTCCATAAAAATGATAATTGGTCAAAATAGGAAATGTTTTCATTTTTTGTGATTAATGAAATCTGGGTTTTTACCAAATATTGATTTCTTAACTCTTCTGAAGTTATAAATTGGAATTATTTTGTCTACAAATTGATATAAACACGTCTGAAACATGGCATCTTTATTTGTTATTTTGACCAATTGTCATTTCATGCAAAAAAAAAAAAAAATGCTCTAAATTAAAACATTTTATTTAAATATTTAGATAATGTCATCAGTACCTTACAGAAAAAAAAAAAAACATTTTTTTTCAAATCCAGAGCAACTGAGAATTTTAAAGTGGTCTCTTATTTTTTTCCCACAGCTGTATAAATGTAATTATCAGCTTTAATGCACTTATCCGAGTAACAAAATCCAATGTCACAAGTTTCGTAACTTATTCAAAATGTGTCGTTTTAACTTAAAGTCTGCAAAAGAGCGGATAAATGTTCTCCATTTAGTGTTAATTAAACTGGGCTGAGAATTGAACAAATGGTTGTAATCTGGCTCAGAGGAAGACAGGAATCATGTCTTTGTGCCGCTTTTCTGCTGATTAATAGATTATACAAGACTCCTTCACCTTACAAATGATTGTTAAAAACAAAAATGCAACAAAGTGCAATCGTATTCAATATAAAAGTGTCAGCACAAAATCCAACAAAAATGATGCAGGATGATGTCATCAGTAATGATTTATGTTTCGTACCTGCGAAAGTGTGGAGTCACTGCAGGCTTTTCTAGCATCCTAAAAAACAACAACAACAACAGATGCAATTCATGTCAAACCTCGCCAATCTAAATAAACCGCACAAGAAGTGTACGGTTCACACAGACGTCCTCTCAAATTAATGTTTCCTTTTGTTGCAGGGCGGTCCAAACACTTACCCGGATCTGGTTGCGAAGCTGTTCTGCTTCCTGTCTCAACTGTTCCAACTCACTCATAGTTCCTGTTTGACCGGCACCTGAGACGAGAACGTGCTGGACCTGCAATCACGAGTCAGACAGTGACACCTGTCAATCAAACATTGCACTAGGAATGCATGCGATCATGAAATCCCTCAAAATGCAGCCAGCTTCCTTTGACCAAATGCATTCCAGTAACTTAATTGCATGCACAGACTGATCTGAGAGCAGTGGGAAATGACGCCGAGCTCAAAGGGTCTTCAAAACACCACCGAATGCTGCCAAATGCCACCCATAAGTCCACTGACCTTTCTTTGATACCTCACGAATGTGTTACTGTTAATAGAGAACTACAATCTAATAGAAGGCAAGCTCTAACAGCGTCTGAGAGTTAACAGTAACCAGGGTCTAGTATCCTGATGGTTTTAGTTACTAGTCCGGCGTCTCATATACGAACAGGGTCTTTTGACCGACCCCAAACTGGAGTTAGTTAGCCATTTATGATTATGAACCAATAATCTATAAACCAAACATTTTACTTTGGGTCCATCAGGTTTGAAACAAGTCAAAATTAAGCATCTTCAATGGAAATGTCAAATAAAAATGTGCCGTGGATACAGTAAGCAAGTTAATCAGAATAATCTTTTACAGTATTCCAATGCACATTTACAGAATATTTATTAGCGCTTTCAAACGATTAAATCGCATCCAAAATAAGTTTGTTTACATAATATATGTATGCGTGTGTACTGTCTATTTATTATGCACATATACACATATATATTTATTTCTGTGATCAAAGCTGATTTTTCAGTGTCACATGATCCTTTAAAAAAATAGGCATTACCACATGGTTGTTATTTTTTTTTTCCTATTAATTTTCTATAAAAATAACTAAATCATGAAATATAATGTTATCATGCTATAAAATTACTCCTACCATGATGCAAATTATTGGTCATAAACTTTAATACACCTCCTTTTGTCTCAGTTTTGGCCTTTATGTAATTCTGAGCGATTACAGGCTGAAAACACTTCCTGGAAAGTGTTACTCGTGTAAGTCTAGCATCAGTAATATAAGCTCCTTTTGGACGTTAGTGCAATGAAATACATCTAGCAATGTACATTTCAAATTATTCTGTTTTAGGCCAAGGGTTCCCAAAGCAGCTTTATTTTGAAAAGTTGATATAAACTAACAATTAAGTAAAAGTACAAAAATGTAAAATAATTGTAAAAACAAAGTCACAAAAAAAAATTCTTAAAAAAAAACAAAAAACAACAACAAAAAGATTAGATATTTTATTTGTTTACCCGCATCCAAATAAACCCTTAACACGTGGGTGTTTTGTTAAATTATTGAAATATTAACTTTAAATTTCAGGGAAGATGTCAATTAATATTTTAGGTTTAAAAAAAAACTATAATGTATTATACCAATCTATATTAGTGTCTGTTGAATGTGTAGCTCTAATGGACTTTTGTAAAATAAAGAAATAAATACAAACATCAGCTCTAAAAACATTCACATAAACAGCCAATTTTTAAGTGTGCTTTTATTAAGCTTATTATTTTTTTTAATAGATATATATAACTGAAAAGCAATACCAGGAAGCATTATTGCCTCTTATTTCCCAGCTGGGAAGAGGAACTCAACATTATTACACACAATCACAAAATCTAACATGAATATATTATTCAGAGCTGGATAAAATATACTACTGCATCAACTACTGATGAACACATTAATATTAATCTGAATTATCACTCAGTAGGTTATTAAACCATCTATTTCAAAGTCTTTGGAAGGCCTTTATCTTTCAAACACCTTTAAAATTAATCTAATGCAGGCATTTTTGTCATCTGAACTTCTTTAATCGAATACATTTACCAACTAATATATATAAGTTTTTCATTTTATTGATTACAATTTTAATGTTAGTTTAAAAAAAAAAGTTAGCCTAAATACACTAAGTCGCTTTGGATAAAAGCGTCTGCTAAATGTGTAAATGCAAATGCAATTTTAAAATCAATATTTAATAAGTGTCACATCTGCATGTTCTCGGTTCTCTGTTGTTGGTTAACGGTCACGTGACATGTATGTAAACAAATACAAATATTTGATCTTTTAGGAAGTAATTTGTGTTATTTAAAAATGTTTTATGATTTAGTTCATTATTAGCTTTTTATTAAACTCACAAACCTTCCTTTACGAACCGGTGTTTGGTAAACATTGATGTTTAATCCACTTTATCTCCTTAATTTCAACAAATTTAATATATATATATATTTAACTTTTTGTATTTATATATCTATATGGTACTAGATTATGATATTTAAATCAATGTGATAAATGAGTAAAAAGTAATATGCTTATATTACCTGAAATGTGTAATGTAATGGATTATGTTACAAACTACAGTTTTTTTTTCATGTAATATGGAATCAGTAACAGATTATGATTAGTAAATAATAGACCAAACTCAACTGAGATTATCAAATGAATACTGAAATCTGTAGAAATATATTACCTGCTAAACCCTGAAAAATAAGTTCATAAAATCACAGTTTTCAACAATATTATTATAATATTATGAGATCAGAAGACTGTATCAGAGTTATATCAAAATAATTAAAAAACAAACAACTTTAGGTGACTCTGAGATTGTATCAAGTTAAAGTGAAAGTAAAACTATCAGCTTCTGCTCAAACAATCTCAGCTACACCAAATAAATACTTTTAATAATGAAATTCAGTTAAGATTGTATGCATAGAAATATTATTCCATTCACATTAATGAAGACTTTGATTCAAAAACAACAGTTCGTGTTTACTGTAGTAGCTTGGGATTATGTGTAGATCAAATACACAATGACAACCTTTGATTAATCACCCAAAAATGAAGCTAACTAACTAGCTAACGTTAACTAACCCATTTAGATGATTAACGTTAACCCGCGAATACAGACTTTAACTCTTGTGTTTATCGGGCCTTCTCCCGCCTCCGCGCTTTTAACCATAACTAGCCGATTTTAATTGAACTAATTAGCTACTAAATCGAGATCCAATCCATAATGGACCACAAAAACTAGTTCATATGTGTAAATAAATAACAGTTTACGAGTTTCTGACGAGCAGGAAATAGACGAGAAAAGAGAAACGCGGCGGACGGTTGTTTTCGCCCCTCACCTGATCGGGTTTGGTTTGGGCAAATTCCGCTTTCTTTCAGATCCCTGGCATGTTGAGAAGAGCACGGAGGAATTTCAAAGCGTCACAGTTAATTGGAAGTCAATTTTAAACACATTTAAAGGGCCACGCAGCCCTCACTCGAGCTGAGAAGCAGTTTTCGCGAGCAATCTCGTCACCACACCCGTAAGGGAACCGGGAACATGGCAACAGGCGAGACGAAGGGGGGGACGACAACCACCGCGTGTCTACAAAAAGCTAAAACCACTGTTTAAAAGCACAGATGTTACTTATATTAATATTTTAAACTTAAAATATAAATATATCATCAAACTGAGTGTTTGTGTGTGTGTATAGAGTCAGAACGTGTGTTGTTCGCACAGTCGGGTTCCCCCACAGAGGAATGGTACAGTCCGTCCGCCGTCTGAACAAAGCGCCTGTAACAGGAAACATATCCGCTGCGTGTTTGCGCCTCGCAGGGAAACTTGCGTTGTTTTCTCGTAGTTAAAGTTACATTTCAACCTTTAAATGGTCGGAAACATTCAAAGCTTGGTCTAATTTAAAACTCGAATGTTATTGAGATTGTTCTGCGACTTTATTGACATGCACTTACTGTACTTTGATGTGCATTACAGACAAATGGAAAGATCAAAACTGTATCGTAATAATAAGTATTATATTTGTAGGTATACAGTAGGGCTGCACGACAAAAAAAAAAAAAAAAAAAAAGGGATTAAAAAAAACAGCTGTGTATTGTTTGTTGGGATGCCAGATTTCGACAAAGTTGTGATCTAATATTGGTTCCAGCTGAAGATGAAGTTTCATCACCGTTTAGTTACAATGTTGTTTTTATTATTCATGTTTGGTCAAATAAATAAACACATTTTCAATTAATTTGTATTATTTTATATGCATTTGCAATTTTATTTGTATTAATTATTTAATGTGTATAGTGTGTTTGTTCAAATAAATTAATAAAATATGTTCAGTAAGTATTAAATATTGTATATAAATTTGCAATTTCATTTGTGTATTTATTGTGGCGATATTTCTTACATTTATTTGATTGTTGCATGTTTGGATAAATTAATTAATAAATTAATTAAATATATTGAATATTTTAAAATATATATATTATTATTATTTTGTGTGTTTTATTCTGATATTATATCCATGATAATTGATTGATTGTTACACGTTTGCAATGTTTGCAATTTGCAATGTTTTTTTGGATTTTATTCTGATATTATTTCATAAATTGATTGATTGTTGGATGTTTGGTAAAATAAATAAATGAAATATATTAAAAACCTTTAAAATGTTTTATATGAATTTACAACGTTTTTGTGTTTTTAATCTGATATAAATTCTTGATGGATTAATTGTTGCATGTTTAGTCAAATAAATTATATTCTAAATTATATTTCGGACATTATTTATTTCTGTTCGGCCAAATAAATAAATGTAAAATATATTCAGTAACTTGTAGATATTTTCTGTCTGTTCTGTAAGCGGTCAGCAGGTGGCGCTGCTCCTCCGATTCCACAGTTTGATGGAGTTTGAGTTTCTGCAGGTGGTTTTTCTTCACTTCGGCTTTTATTCTGGAGAATGTCAGAAAGCAGCGGCTGCTGACGGTGTGTGTGTGTGTGTGTGTGTGTGTGTGTGTGTGTGATGGAGCAGCAGGAGCTGGCTCTGCTCCGTGGATCAGGAGGAGAACACGAGGAACAGAAGGACTCAGGAGAGCAGTGTGTGGAGCTGAAGCTGAGCGGTGGATCTCCGTGGGGCTTCACTCTCAGAGGAGGCCTGGAGCATCACGAGCCGCTGCTCATCACCAAGGTATTCATTAATTCATTCATTCACACTGATGATGATAATCCTGACTGCTTTTATGCTCCAGCAGCGGTTTTCAATAGTTTAGATGCCAAGGGCCCCCAAATATATAACTAATTCAAGAAACTCCAATCCTGACATTTAAAAAAGACCTGATTAATACTGTAAAATAAAATGAATACTATAAATATGTATCAAATATTGATTGACAAAAAAAATAAAAATAATAATATATATATATATATATATATTAAGTTGTTTAGTGCTGTACTGTAAATGTATATATTTATTTCCATTTTTAGTGTTTATGTGTTGTATTTTTTATCATGCAATTTCATATTTTGTAACTTGTTAATTAATTAATACATTTTAATATGGTTAATGATTCGTTAATGGTAATCAATGTATTTGTCAAATCATTTTATTCTTTAAATATAATTCTATTTTTATTAGTTTTAATCCTTTTATTATTATTATTGTCATTAGTTTTACTTACTTTTTATGATTCCTTCATTTTAATCAAATTATTTATGTATTTATTTTTAAAAAAGATATTCATTTAAATAAGATTTTATATAATTTTTCAACTATTTTAGTCTTTATATATATATATATATATAAAGACTAAAATAGTTGAAAAATTATTTAAATAAGATTTTATATAATTTTTCAACTATTTTAGTCTTTATATATATATATATATATATATATATATATATATAATTATTTTATTTTTATTATATATAGGCTCTGTGGATTAAGCTGCATGAAAATAAACACACTTTATCTGATTAAAATTCCCCAAATGTTTCTCTGTAACTTTCTGTAAAGTGTAATTCTTTCACCATTTCTTCAATGTGAAAAATAACAGCACTGCTGCACAAAAAAGTCTAAACCCTCACGATCTTCTTCGCCGTGTTTCTGAATCCAGTCTGTCGTTGATCTGAAACCAGAGGAAATGATTCCACACTGATCTGAAATCAGCTGCTGTGGATGAATGCATGGGAATCGATCTCTAATCTAATGTTGCGAGCTGCTGAATATTTAACGGCTGAGCTTGGGTTTCAGTGAAGGAAACACAGCTGATGGCATCTGATCGGCTCTCAGGCTTGCTCTGAGCGTTTGTCCCTGCTGCTGTTTTCACCAGGGTCCTGTAGGACTGTCCTCGTCCTGTCGGTTCATCTTTTATCCATCTCTGAACTAGAAGAAGTGAGATGACTTCTGTCTAAACATGACTGAAACAGGACCCTATGAAAACAATTAGATCATTTTATAAATTCTATTTTAATATTTTTGGATTATAGGTTAAAATTGCTTAATTAAATCTAATAAAAATTATATACATAATAATATAATAAAAGTATACCAAAAAGCATTTCTAAATTGAATTCTTAAATCATTTTTACAAATTAAATATAGGAAAAATATTTAATAAACACAAGATGTTTTTATTATTTTGTTCATGTAACAGACATTCACCATAAAAAAAAAAATCAATTTCATTTTGTCTTAAATCCTGTTTAAATATTTTTGTATTAGATTAAAGTGGTTAAAATTAAATACAATAAAAATAGTACATAATAATAAAATAAAAGTCTAATAATAATAACTAAAAAACATATCTAATAAATTTAATTCTTAAAACAATTTAACAATTTAGTAATTTAATAAATCATTGTTAAACACAGGATGTCTTTATTATTTTGTTATTATTTAACATCTCTAAAACAGGACCCTATCAAATCCTTTTTAGTGTCTTTTAAATTTTATTTAAATATTTGTTTTGGATTAGGTTTAAATGGTTTAGGATAAAAGTTGTACTTTAAATACAATTCGTATTATTATTATAATCTTATTATATATATTATAATTATGTATTAAATATTAGATAGTATTATTAGTACTAATAAAATTTATTATATTTATAATTTTTATTAAATAACAATAACTATGATTATTTATTATTATATACTCAGCAAAACTACACAGGTAATATTTATTATTTATTTTATTTTATTTTATTTAATAATAATGACAACTATTATTATTATTATTATTATTATTATTATTATTATTATTATTATTAACAATTTAATAATTTATTATAATGATAAAAAGTTAAATGGTTGTGACTTGAGAGTTTGTCGTGTGGTTTAGGATGAATTTAAGAAATAAATGATGTTGAGTGTGTATCATTCCTGAGCAGATCTGCGATCGACAGATAAACAAACCACATCCCTCACAACATGGAAACTGTAATAAAATAGTCCATATTTAACCCTAAACGTGTCAGACTTGAGCAGGAAAAGAGCTGCTTCATCACTGCTGGGTTTAATCCAGGGTCTGTTATCAGGCTTTAACAGCTGTTTTACTGTCTGCCAGTGCAGTAAAGCTGATGTAGATGTGATGTGTGTTTTAAACTCGGTGTGTGTGTGTGTGTGTGTGTGTGTGTGTTTAGGTGGAGGACGGGAGTCGAGCAGCGCTCGCTCGGCTTCAGATCGGTGATGAGATCGTCAGTATTAACTCAGTTCTTCTCAGCGGTTACAGACTGGAGGCCATTTGTCTGGTGAAAAGCTCACATAAGACACTCTCTCTGGGAATAAAACGGTAGGATTCACTGTTGACGCCATGTAAAATCAAAACTGTACTTGATTTTCAGTTGATGTTCCTTCCAGCCACCTGTCTTACAGAGACACTATATAAAAATCCTATTTTAATATGGAAACATGTCACATTAAGAAAACAAATGGGTTAAGATGTAACGCAAACACCCTGCAATCCTCCCAAAACATCCTAAACAACACCCAGGCCACTTAGTTTTTCTTCAGTACATATTTTATAAGAGAATGTTTATATTTTCACATCTTCTGATTCATATTTGTCACATATAGATGGTTGTGTTTCATTTGAATGTTTGGTTCAAGTTTAAGCACAGTGTCAGTAAATGCAGCACAGAACCAAATTTAAAGAGATGAACATTTGCTGTTAATTTACTCTCTCTTAGGTCATGATGTATATTACTTTTTTTCTTTTATATTTACTTTTAGCTGAAACCGCGCTCCTTGGTGATTCATAAAATGTAAATAATTTTAAAACAGTTTCTTGCACAGCCTGATCTTTTCATAAGACCTCAGTCTATCAGGTGAAATCTAGAAACATCCTCACTCTGAATCCAGTCTTACCATCCTTTTAAGAAGAATTTGGTGTAATGCATCTTCCCACAAATGTGCAGTTCATGGGGACAGAACGACTCGGTGCTATACATGTCCAATTGATGTTGTTTCTAATGTCATGGAGCAGCTTAATTTGGTCAGTTTCATTCATGCATATTTCACACAAACACATTACATTTCCTTTGACATGATGAACACAGATCACAGGGCCATCTAGTGGTGCTGCTCAAATCTGGGTGTTGCCCAAATGCATTGAAACCAGTGAAACCTGAGAAATTTAGTGAACACTTTAAAATATCTGACAGTCTCGCATCAGATCACGTCTTTATCTGTACATAAATAGTTTGTCAAATTTATTTTTGTATAATTTAGATACTATTATAGATTTTATTAATATTTTATCACAAATTATTTTACATTTTAATTTTAGTTAAAGTTTTGGTAATTTTCCTGTGTGTTTTTGAGATTTTTATTATTATTTTTATTCAATATTTTTTATTGTAATATTAAAATAAATATCGATTTACTTTTTGTAAATTAAATTAAATTAAATTAAATTAAATTAAATTAAATTAAATTAAATTAAATTAAATTAAATTTTGGACTAATTCATATTTTATTTTATTAGTTTTAGATTTATTTTAGTGCATCAGATTAATTTCTGTTCCTTTTTAATATGTCTTTATAGTTTTTATTAATTTTAATTCAAGTTAAACTAAATAAAACTAAATATTCTTTTGAAATAAAATGATTTTTATATATACTATTTGATTTCAGTTAACATTTTAATCAACACATTTTTATTTTATGTATTTATTTTTACTAAACTATAATAACTCTTTTTTTCACAAACAACTTTTTTCTTTCTTTACAATGAATGACATTTGTTTTGATATATTGCATCTAAAACAATGACATTTTAATTTTAACGTGACTTAAGTGTCCAAAATCTTTTTTAATGCTACTGCAGTGTACATAGATATTGAAAGTTTGCAGTAAAAAGCATAATTAAATAACATATTTCCTTTCCTTTGACACTGACAATGTCTGCAGAATTTTTTTTTTTTCTGGCTTTATAGCACCAATCATTGGATGTTTTTCTGGACATTGTTTTTCTGGCTATGTGTCTGTGAGTGTATCCTGCGCTGTGATTGGCCGCTGGCTGTGACCTCATTGTTTTGGGCTCATAGTAATCAAACAAACCATCTCTGATCAGTGTGCAGCATGTTCCACTATGGAGACACAAACACTGATCCACTAGATTCACATCAACAGGTATCTGCTCTTTATCATTTTACACACCTTTCTTTAACTGTACTTTACATGCGTATATTTGCTTTGTAGTTTACCTTTGTTCATTTACATTAATAATACCCAGATACTTCCAGTTGATTTATTTATTAAAGTCACATAAAATCATAATAAATCGTATAATAATATAATGCGGTGATGACCAGTTTTATTTTAGAATCATTAAGATACTGTTGAAATAATGTTTTGAATAAGGATTTGTGTCTGTTTTATCACTTTAATTTTAGTTAAAGTTGTAGTTTAATATATATACATATTTATATAGTTAATTGTATTGAGTTATTTTATTTTTGATAAAGTTTTATTTAGTTATTTTAGTACATCAGGTTAAACTAAATGAAAAAAGATAAATGTTGCTTTGGTAATTACCTTTATTTAATACATTTTATTTTATGGTTTTAGTTTTAGTTCTAATAAATAATAACTAATAGTTTTGTTATAGTATACAAATCTGGTTATGTCAAAAAACAATAATTGTTTTAATTAATTTGATTTGATATGCATATGAAGTAAATGTTGGGTGTTATTTTTATTCATAATAATTACAGCTTAATTTTTATTTATTTTAACAGAGTTCATACTTGACAATAAAGCTGAAAATAATATGTCATTATGACATATGTAAGGTCACGATTTGTGCTTTCTTCGGTTACTTATAAACATCTAAATGGCTAAAGTCAAATCTCACTGTAATTAACACAAACTGGGCTATTTAACTGTTATTGTTTTGCCTTTTTCAACTTTCTTTAACATGTTTTGTGAAAAAAAAATCTATTTTTCAAGCTTATTAGCCTTTAGCTTCAAATCATACTTTATTTGATGGTTTTATTTGAGTCACAACTATTTAAAATATTAATTTTACGAAGGTGTAATCATTGTTCTGCCATAATTATTTTTTATAGGAATATATTTATTAGCTGAAATCTGCCTAATATAATAAGATAATAAATACACTATAAAAACTATTTAAAAAATTGAATTCATGCTAAAAATGGCAGCTGCTTGAAAGAAATTTGGTGTAGAATTTTTTTTCGCTCAAAAATAGTTAGTAAATTTCACAAAAAAAAAGAAAAAAATGCATGTAAAACATTGAAGCCTGAGAAATAAAAATAAAAAAATGTTTTACATTGTAGCAGAATTTTAAGTTTAACCGATGACGCTTATATTTACAGTAAAAACATGTTTTTCCTTAACAGAAGTAATATTAATATATTTTTCCCCTGTAATGTTATACTGAAAACCACCATAAAACCACACGATAAATCAAAGTTCATCTGTAACTGAGGATAATACGAATAAACAAATTATACATATAAAACATAATCATGCGAACACACAAGACACTGAAATAATGCAATAAACCTTCATTTAACAACATTAGAGTTAACATAAAAACAGAACACACTTAACTAATCAGAAAAAACTAAGATCAAACACAATTATTTCAATGAAAAAACATCAAATGTTAGAAATTCTTTACGTTTACGAAGACTTATTTTCACTTCCAGACATTGTGCATTTACATTTGTCAGTATTTTACAAAGTCACAATATAATGTTCAGTTAGACTGGAAACAGTTTGTCACTGTACTGTTAAACACTTACTGTAGTATGCATTGACTTACAGCGTATGCATTGAAATGTGTGTGTGTGTATTGTGTGTGTGAGGCGTAATCCTGCCGCTGATTATCACTGCGTTTCTATTGTTGTGTGTCTTTAGTCCAGGATCATCCGCCAGCTCTTCATTAACTCTCTGATTCACCAGCCGAGCTGTTTTCATAGTGTTCGACAAATCACTGATTTACTTTTAATACTTTATCTGATTGTTGAGGCACCTCTTCTGCATTTTTATTTAATTTTACATTTTTAATCTATTTAATCTTATTTAATTTACTTTTTTAAATAGCATGTTTAACCAATTTGAGTGAAGAGTTGAAAAGTAATGCTAATAAAGTCTTGAATGATACCTGAAGTTTTCTTAAGCATTAATTTTATTTGAAAGAAAATATAGATTTTTTTCCCTTTAATAATTCAAAACAAAAATTATTTGTTATTTTGTACCACTTATTATTTATTACAATTGATCTATTTACATTTTTAATTCATCCTTAAGTAGATATACTCTGTTTATTAATTGTTATTATTTATGCTTTTTATTTATTATTGTTTATCTATTTTAAATGTATATCTGTCCTTAAGTTGATTTACATATTTATTTACCATGACATATTATACATTATTAAACATATTTATTATTTTATTTAATTATTTATTAATATTTTTTACTATTACTATTCATCTATATGAAATGTTTTTTTTATACCTTAGTAGTTTTACATTCTATTTATTATTTTATCTATTAGTTATTAATTCACTTTTATGAATATTAATC
>NC_039278.1:20428790-20451290 GCF_003368295.1 Carassius auratus | reverse complement strand
GGTGGGATCATTCCCTGAAGGACATTCTGTGTATCCACCACAGAAACCTTACTGCAGAGCTGTGGACCGACAGTTGGATGGGCATGAAGCGAGACACAGCTACAACCCACCTTCAAAAAAGGACTTTCTTCAGCCGTATCTTTCGGTTGAGGACTACCCAAACCAGCTAAACCCTACCAAACTCTTTTCCAAGTCAAGCACTGATGTTAGACAAGGCCAGAACCCGTTTGCATATGAACCTCAGCATCAGAGACAGCACAGCGATGAAAGTACCTTTTCTGTGTACCCCAATGCTACATGTTCAGCAAAGAACCAGGGCATTGGGAGCTACTACCGAAGCCTTCAAGATCTGCCCACCAACACTGGCAGGAGAAACCAAGCCAGAACCTCCATGGCATTTGATCCTAATCATGAGGGCCAGGCTCATTTCCGTTACTACTGCATCACTGCCCAGCAGCCATTCCTGGAATCACCTACACAGGGTCGGATGCAAGATGAACGGAAGTCTGAAACTGGAACCACTCAAGGTGCCACGGACAGAAGCTTTGTCGGTTCTCAAAAGGTTGTGAAGACGAAGTATCCCCAGCCGTACCTCAGTGTACCTGAGAACAAGCGCACCAATGGTTACAGCAAACAGGCTATCAGTCCTCCTTCATCTCAAACTACGTCCCCATTACCAAATCATCTGACTTCAAAGTCCAGCTCCGGGGACAGAGAGATTCTAAAGAAGAAAGATGGATTGAAACCGCAGCCTTCCAGACATGTACCAAAACCCCAGATGGAGCAAAAGAACTCTGTTTCCACTTACCACCAGGACAATCCGTGGATCAGCAAGCAGGATTACAAGATCTGTCCACACAAGACACCCATGTTGCACTCTTTGGTCCAGGAAAGCAAGAAGATGGCAGAAAAATCAGTAACGGCCAAAGGAGGTGGTCAAGAATCAACTGATGCTATCGGTGGCAAACAGGGAAGACGGAGTGATCGCTATGCCACAACTCTACTCAACGAGATCCAACAGAAGAAGGCCCAGCTTCAGAAAAGCAGGAGTGCAGCTACCTTGACCTGCTCAAGTGAAGTTGAGGAGGACTCTGACATCTGGAAGTCCACTGAGACCTCCACATCTTCTTCTGATGGTTCCTTCACCAACACATACAAGGATCATCTGAAGGAAGCCCAAGCCAAAGTTCTGAAGGCCACATCGTTTATGAGACGGGACTTGGAGCTTCCTGGGAATGAACCTGCGCCAGATCAACTTCCTAAAAAACCTGGGCCAGTTTATGGTCAAGTCACCCGCATTGGGGGCCGTAAAAGGTTTCCCACGGATAAAAAGATACATTCATTCTCCGAACCAGACAAGATCAATAAAGTAGGAGTTGAGGATAAGGCAGCTGGGTCCTTTGCGGACCAATATAAGTTCTTCAAAGGTTCCTTCAAACCAGTTGTCCAAAAACCCATTCCAAAGCAATCCCTGCTCAGTCCAACTGATGAGAAAAATACTCAATTAATTGGAGACAGCGAAAACATCCATCTAGCTCCCTTAAAACAAAGTAAATCAAGCCATTCTGACCTTAATACAGAGGAGCAACAACGACTCGGTACATTTGCAGAATATGAAGCCACATGGAAAATGCAGAAGAAGCCAGTGGAAAAAAGAGCAACAGGCAGATATCATTCAGCTGAAAACATCCTGGACTCAGGCTTGGAGGAATCCAACAGCACAGTGTGTGTTCATGAAAGATCCCGTTCCTCTCCTTCTGCTGACTTCTACGGACAGGTAAGGAGATTCTTTGTTTAGTCATGATACTGATAATGTCTTTGGTGCCCAGATGTCACCTTCATGCAATTGGTAATTCACCAGGGTCTACATTTCATTATATACACCTTGTTTTCTCTGCAGAAGCAGATGATTGAGAGATTGTATTGATTGGTAATAGTTATAAAGAGTTTGCTGCTGGCATAATTAATCAAGATGGGTAGTATAATCTTTAAGAAGGGCTAGTCTGTCCTTCAGGTAGAAGAGTCTTTGGCATCTGTATAAATAGATCCTTATTTATTTCAGAAAATCCCTCTGCCACCCAGAAAATCTGTTGAATCTCTGCCTGAACCCAAGGACCAACAGGAGGCCCGTATCACTAGGTTAGGATTTCTTGTCTTGTTTTGAATTGGTCATATTTCCAGTGATTTGCTAATGTACAGACTGATAATTAGTGTGTTTTATTGTAATTTAAACAACACAGTGTATCTGAAAGAGACCATGGTCCGCTCAGCATCTCCAAACCTCTAGAGTCCATCACACTGCATGGTCTGGAAAGTGATGTGGCACCTCTTTCCTCCAACCAGAATCCCAGACTTGCCAGGTATCCACCACCATTCTTCTCACATCAGCTCCAGGTTCCCATGTCAGAGCAACTGTTTCCTAAAAACAAAAGTCCTGAACCGCAGCAGTCCGCCCAACCCGAACAGCCAGAAACCACATGCCCTTTCAGAGCCTCCCAGGAAGTTAAAGTTCAGACCCTTTCTCCTGAACTAACTCAAGGACTATGTCCATCAGGACATCTTGAGAGAGACAAATTCCCAACCTCAGAGGACAATAGGAGATCAGACACAGAGGGGATGTCATCACACACACTACATCTTTTAGATCATTCCTCGACTTCTTCCAAGCAGAACATTGACCTGATGGTTACCTCAGCCAGCAGAACACGTTCTCCTTCTCCTCAGTTCTCTCCACAGAGGCTCACAGATGAGCCACCTCCAACTGTGCAGAAAAAGGATCCATGCAGGTAAGTAGAGTTTTGGATACTTATAGGACAATAGGCTATAGACTATGAATCTGCCCATATTTTGCTATTTTAAGGTGGATCATGATTGCTAATTTCTATCCCTTATTACAGTAGTAAGATGGAGGGAACACCAGAGCCAAACACTGCTGGGCGAAAGGTTCCCATACAGATCGTCTGTACAGAAAACGGTTCAGAGAGAGAAAACCAAAACTATCTGCTGCATGGTGAATCATCTGGAGGTTCTGAGGTTCCTAAAATTTCCCAGATAAAAAATCTAGATTCTCCAGAGCAATCTAAGTCGCCGTTTATTGCCTACACCAGTCTGGATCCCAGTAGAAATGCAGAACGAGAGATGGTACTAGACAATAAAGAGTGGGTGAGGAGCAATAGTGTGGGCGAACACTCAGATGAGGACCTGAAACGAGAGGAGCTAGCCAGAGATATCATGGGGAAAGACAAGAGTCTTGTGGACATCTTGGATCAGAGTAAGATGAAGACTACCATGGATCTGATGGAGGGAATATTTCCACAGGGGGAGCAGCTCCTGGAGGGAGCGCAGCAGAGGAGGAAAGCCGCCTCCAAACAGATGTCTCCCAAAAATACACAGCAGAGGTACACTGCCTGAGAATTTCACAAAAACATGTCCCCGCCTTCACATTGTGTAGATGACATTATTTGGCATTTTTGGTAATGAGAATTATGGTAATAAATGTACTTAATGTGAAGAATGGTCCTAAAGTAGTATTGACTTAAATAATTGAGTCATTAAGCATTAGATCAGAAGTCTTATTCATATGACACAAGTGAAAGCTTTAGACTGAAAACTGTACACTACTGCCCACTACTGATAAACACACACATAGCAAGTACAATGTATTTGCCTTTAAATCTGTGACTGTGTTTAATGTTTGAGAATCATTAAACTGTAATTATATAAGGATATTTTTTTTATTTATAATTTTTTTTGCAGGGTAGAGGACAATTTGGCATCATCAGTGTCGTTAATGAGCAGTTCATCATATTATAGCACATCTGCACCTAAGGCAGAACTGCTCATAAAGATGAAGGACATGCAGGAGCACATGGAAGAACAGGATTCAGAGGATGAACTTGATTATGATCTGTCAAACAAGAAGGTAGGATGTTTATGCACATTTCTTTCTTTTTTTTGGCTTGGTTATTACTTTCAACTACCATAAATTTACACAATTTAGATTTCAGTGCAGGTTGTATTCTATATATAACTGTATATGAAAAATAAAATATTGAAAAGTATCTTTAAAAAGCTTGAAATCATGGCGTAGTATATAATAATTTGTATTTATTTTATTTTTATTTAAATAAAGATTCTCATAATGCATTTATTCTCACTGCTTAAATCTGCATAAATCTGTTAATTGTGAAAATATTTCAGTTTATTCAGTTAAGCAGCCCTGCATTAATAATTTATTCTGTCTGGACTGTATAAATGTTTGATTGTATAGATGTAAATAGATGTTTAAAATTTTTTAAGTGTGTCGTTGTCATTTCTGTGTCTCTGTAGCAAGAGTTGATCGACAGTTTAAGTAAGAAGCTGCATGTGCTTCGAGAGGCTCGTGAAAGCCTTCAGGAAGACGTGCAGGACAATAACGTTCTGGGAGAGGAAGTGGAAGCCACTGTACAGACTGTCTGCAAACCCAACGAGCTGGAGAAGTTTCGCATGTTCGTGGGCGACCTGGACAAAGTGGTCAGTCTGTTGCTTTCTCTGTCCGGTCGACTGGCCCGAGTGGAAAACGCCCTGGACAACCTGGAGGAGGGAGCGTTAGCAGACGAGAAGGTATAAATGAGATGGATGTGAAGTAATTTTCTTTAGCTGTACTTTTCTTTTCCTCGTTTTAGTGAGTCGTTAGATAGTACTAATTTGTTCCCTTGATTCAGTAAATCTTGGCAACCTTTTACTAATTTGTACCCATATTTTAGCAAATTGTTTCCACAAAGTATATGTAATTTGTGAATATAGTGAATTTAGTCACCTTGTACTAACTTGTTTCCTTGTTGTAGTAAATTGTGTCCACATTGTGCTAATTCGTGTTTTCGTTTGACTAAATTATTGCTACGTTTTACTACTCCGCTATCTAATTTGAGCAAATCCTGGCAACTTTTTATTCATTTCTTCCCATATTTGAGCAAATCATAGCCACATAATACTAATTAATTCCCTTGATTTATTGAATTTTAGTCACTTTGTACTAATTCGTTAATTCGTTTTAGTAAATCGTAGCCACAATGTGCTAATTTGTGTTTTCGTTTTAGTAAATTGTTGCTACGTTTTAATAATTCGGTCCCTCGTTTTAACAAATCGTAGCTGTGTAATAGTAATTTGTTCCTTTGTTTTAGTAAATTGGGGGCATGTTCCTTCGTTTTAGTGAGTTTTTGTGTTAATTTGTGTTTTCGTTTTAGTAAATTGTTGCTATGTTGTAATAATTAATTCCCTCAATTTAGTGAATTGTGGCCACATTGTAATAATTCATTCCTTGATTTTTAACAAATCAAAGCCATGTTGTACTAATTTGTTCCTTCGTTTTAGTAAATTGTGGCCATGTTGTGCTAATTCAAGTTTTCGTTTTAGTAAATTGTTGCTACAGAACGTTGTAATATTAATTCCTTGGTTTTTAACAAATCGTAGCCACGTTGTACTAATTTGTTCCCATATTTTAGTAAATCTTTGCCACATAATACTAATTCCTTCCTTCGTTTTAATAAATCGTGGCCATGTTTTCAAATGTATGTTTAGTACAGTAAACTATACTTGTGTTGTACTTCCAGCACACTTTGACAGAAAAACGCAAACTGCTGATACGCCAGCACGAAGACGCCAAAGAGCTGAAGGAGAACTTGGACCGAAGGGAACGTCTGGTTTATGAGATTCTGGCCAGTCACCTCAGCGAAGAGCGTCTCGCAGACTACCAGCACTTCGTCAAAATGAAGTCAGCGCTCATCATTGAGCAGCGTAAACTGGAGGATAAGATCAAGCTGGGTGAAGAGCAGCTCAAATGTCTGAAGGAAAGTCTGCCGCTTGACCAGAAAATGCTGAACTGAACTATATTAATGCATAGGACCCTAAACAGAACACTGGACTGAATAACGTTAAGTTAACTATATGTTAACTTTTGTTGGAAACTAGACTAGACCAATATCTGCTTGTGTGCACTGAATAGATTTATCAACACAAAATCATTCATATATCAGTTCTGAGCTTCTCATTGACTCCAGTTATCTTTAATGTAGCATGTTAGTGAATTCATGCTTGAATCGGCTCTCGTTTTCAGGGATGTGCTGCTGTATTAAACTTTCTCTTGTTTTTTTAAAGGATCTTTAGACTTTTTTTCTACCTGTATGTACGTCTAGCTAATTTGTTTAGCAGCTGAAAGCTAACGGTGCTATTGATTGAAAGTTCGATCTGCTTATTCTTAGCTAGATCCAAATTGAAAGCTGTTTTACTCATGAAAGGGGGGTTCAGAATATCTCTACTTTTATCTAAAATATGAACCTGTTAACCAGAATTGTTTTTGTTTTTTTAGATGTACTGTTCATAAACATACTTGCAGTGCACTTCTCCTGCAATAAATTGGAATAAAAATATATACAGTAGTTATGAATGGGTTACAATTCATTTGTCTGTCTGATATCACACTTGATGTAAGGAAGTGATTCATCAATATTTTTCTGTAAACAAGAATATCATGGTCTATAATTAATTATTTAATGACTCGTTCTGAAACCTCACCCACATTCATGATTTATGAACTTTATGAGTCACTATATTTCCAATATGAGGAGACTGATTCCTCATTGTTTGATTTTATGATGCTGACAGTGATCATGAGCCGTGGTTAATCATTCACAGAAACATATTCACAAGCTTATTTACAGAAGTTTTCTAAACAACAGGAAGTTTGAAGTTGAAGATTAAGAAATGCTGAGAGAAGAATTTGTATTTTAATTAATCACATATTAAATTGATCAAAAGTGACAAACTCATTTGTAATATTATGAGATTTTATTCTCGAGATTCTATTTTAAATAAATGCTGTTTTTAACATTCTATTCATCAAAGAATCTAAATAAATACAATGTATCACAGGAACAATTGAGTTGATCAAGTTGAGAAAGAATGGAAAATGCTTCCTTATGAGTTTTATCAAAATCGTCTAAAAGTATTGGAAAACATTGTGTGATCCGAAAGATTGTTCCTAACAACACTTTCTGTATATAATTTGTAATCGGTAATTAATTAAACAATACTGTGAGCATTTGGAAAATAATGCACATTTGACATTGTATTAACTTAAGATAAATTTAAGTGGAATTTTGCATGCCAAAAAAACATATTATCAATAGTTGTAGATGTACATATAACTTGTATACACCTTGAATACGATTGATTATTCTTAAAAATTTAAGACAGCAACTGAACCTGTTTAAAAGTTGAAATAGGTGGATATATGTATATATATAATTTATTTCACCTGTTTACATTCTAATTGAACTGTATTTTCCAAAAAATAAATAATTTGTTCTTTTTTCCCTTTTCTTTATTTTCTTGCTTTTTTGTTATTTGCCATTGTATTTTGTGCTTTTTTAAATTTAATAAATTAAATGTAATAAATAAATTTAATTTATTTGAATTGTTAAAAGTGTCTGTCATTGTTCACAGTGCTGTTGCTGTATACCGAAAAATTTTGTTATCAGACACAGACAAATTTGACAAAATTCACATAGTTATTATAAAAATATACTTTAGACATTCATGCATTTGGCTGATGCTTTTATCCAAAGTGGCTTTGCATTATTTTAATAAGTTCATGGTTTAACTGAATCGAAGTTATGACCTTGGCGTTGATAGCGGCATGCTCTGTTTGATATAGATTTAGATATATTTTAGGTATATAGGTAAATAGGCTTTTTTTTATTACGTTTTAAGTTTGAGACACTTGATGTTATTGAACATTTGAGAAAGTAAAACATATGAGGAGATTGAGATCAGTCTGTTATCTGGTTAAAAGTTCGGAGCAGAAGTGACTGAAATGCTTCATTACTGAGGAAGAAGATAAAGGTTTGGACAGGGAATTATGAGACAGACTGTAATCCTGATGATTAGGTCAATGAAGGTATTAAAGGGATTATCTCCTTTATCTTTTTCTGTTTGATCCTGCAAGGACAGTGCATGTTTTATTTTAGCTTTATTAAACAGTAATTGGGTAAGAAGCTTCACATGGATATAAACTGAAAGATCAGATTACATTTTTATGCTTCTATCTATCAAGTTATTTAGCTCTAAGAGTATGTACTACAATAGTGATAAGCAAGTACACACTATTGACAGTATATTATTACTGTAAGGACATTTGTGACCCTGGAGCACAAAACCTTAAGGCTTAAGTCTCTGGTGTATATTTGTAGCAATAATCAACAATACACTGTATGTAAATTATTGATTTTTCTTTTATGCCAAAATCATTAGGATATTAAGTAAAGATCATGTTCCATGAAGATATTTTGTAAATTTCCTACTGTCAATATATCAAAACGTAATTTTTGATTTGTAATATGCATTGGTAAGAACATAATTTGTACAGCTTTAAAGATGATTTTCTCAAAATCAGATTTTTTTTTTGCACCCTCAGATTCCAGGTTTTCAAATAATTGTATCTCAGACAAATATTGTACTATCCTAATAAACCATGCATCAATGGAAAGAGTATTTATTCAGCTTATAAAGATGATGTATGAATCTCTTTTAAATAAATTAACACTTAACTGGTTTTGTGCTCCAGGGTCACATTTACCTTGAGGTTAAACTGAGTTTTAATGCTGCAGGCCTCTATTAATCATCTTTAGCATGTACACTCCTGATCAAATGTTTTTTTTTATGTTTTTGAAAAAAAAAAAGTATTTTCTGCTCATCAAGGCTGCATTTATTTGGATTTTATTACTGATTTGATTGCCTTTTATTAAATATCCCAAATTCTCTGAAATTGGGGTTGTAATTGATCAAACTTGAGCAAATCAGCATATTGATTTCTGAAGGATCATGTGACACTGAAGAATGGAGTAATGATGCTGAAAATTCAGCTTTGATCACAGGAATACATTACATTTTAATATATATTGCAATCAAAAACACTTTTTCTTACAACTTATTTCATAATTTTTACTATATTTTTCGATCAAATAAATGCAGTTTTGATGAGCAGAAGAGACTTCTTTCATTTACACATTTCCAAATCCAAAATTTTGACTGCTAATGTAAATATTCATAACCTCAAACTTTATTCTTTAAACAAGTTAAAGAGAATTGTCACAAACTGCTTTAGTTGTGCAAGGTATCATGGGTAATTTTGGCCCATAAAACCATGCACAAATGCACACTGAAATGTTAAAGTACTGTGGCATGCACTAATTGTACTTTAACATAATCTTCACTTCTTTTGGGAAGGATAGGGTGCAAATTTGTGCTTAATTAGCTCGTTTAGGTGTGTTTGATTAGGGTTTACATGCACTCTGGTGGATCTCCTGACACCTGATTAAACATCCTTGAGTCTGGAAACAGTAATGTAGCAGGAAGTGGACTGAACTTGCGTCACTGAGTCTCTGGCTTGGGTCCACGGCTGTAGGTGTGGATCTCACATCTCGACCCCCGGAGACCCGGCTCATGTGAACTGGAGCGGAGGATGGCAGTGGCAGGGCACGTGAAGCGCTCTCCAGACGATCACTGCACTAATTGTTAGGCTGGAAGTACAGTCTGTGCCAAAGCAGTTCTCTCTGAGCTCCACATTGTGCCAAGACTGACTGCAGCAGAACAAAAGGCCTCTCTTACGTCCTAAAGCAGGACCAAATACAAGCTCAGTATACACAGATTTGTGTTCAGTGTTTCCACCGCAGGATAAAACAATTAAAAAACTTTTTCTTGTGATTTTGGGTTCACATTATTGTCAATTCTAAGTCATTTGAAAGTTTATATCTCACAGTTTTGGATGCAACTTTTTATCTCTCAGTTCCAACTTTTTTTTTTGCCAATGCAAGTTTATTTCTCAAAATGTATACTTTTGTTTCTCATAATTGTGAGTTTATATAATGCAGTTGTAAAGTCAGAATTTTGAGATGTAAACTGCAAGAAGTCGTAAAAATTGTGAGATAATAATTACCTTTTTTATTTTATTTTATTTTTTCATTCTGTGGCAGATGCAGGCTTTCATAGTTCAGAAACTAAATAATAATCCTGAGTTTATTTCTCACAATTCTCAAATTTTGTCCTCTTGCAATTCTCAGGATTTTTTTCTCAGAGTTGTGGGATATTGCTTAATCGTGAGAAAAATTGCAATTCCCTTTTTTGTATTCCATGGCAGAAATGGGCTTCCATTCAGAAATAATACTGTGATTTAAGCAGGTTAATATATTTAGCATCAAATACATTTGTTTCAACTTCATACATTTTAAATAACTGAATATTGCTTGTTCCAAAACTGAATTGATTTATGCTGATTCTAGGCATTTTGAATAAATGCATTTTGAAAATTTGATTATTTAATAAGTTAAATAGATGCATATACTTACATAAACTATGCCATGATTTTTTTGTTGTTGAGTGCAGAAATCTGACCTGTTTCTTGACTGAAAAAAATAAAATAAAATGCGTCACGTTATGTTCATTTGTTTATGTTCAAACTGTAAAATCCAAATGAATGGAAAATGTATATGCAGTTCAAACACATAAATCTCAAACATAAATATAAATATTATTCGCAATGGTAATTTTTTAATCAGGACATGAGGGAGTATTTTTATCCATATGGCTGATTATCATAAAGGAAGTGGGCAGGAAGCCGTTGGCACCATGCGCTCCTGATAGTGAACAAACCTTTGTATGTAAAGATGGGAAGATTAGCATACAAAATTATAATGAGACCATTGTGGAAAGACAACAAAGAGAACTTTGATTTGACAGCATGAACCCGGAACACTTCAGATGAGAAGCTAAAGGGATTTAGAAAGTTCATGATCAAAGACACATTCCTCATGAAGAACATTGTGCTTTTATGGGCTCCGATCCATCACGACACTTCAGAGATCACACACTTTTCAAAGTCAATAGATATCTCTTGTAACTATTGTTTTACGTAATGCAATTTTGTTGCAATTAAAATTACTAAAAGTCCCACTTCCACCAAAGAACATGTGTTACACACTGTTTCTTTTTAAGTTATACTGTAAACTAAAAAACATTATTAACTGGCACATCCAACAAGTATTTATATTACTGCACATTTCATCGTGATACTGTCTATTTTAGATCTGTTTGTCTTTGTAAATCATGACTTAAAACAGTTTCAGCTCTTGCTTTTCAGTTCATAATATGTGATTTGTTTTACTTTTTAAATATAATGTAAATATATGCAAGGGAGTTGAAAAGTCTGAGGAACACACTGAATTTAAATTTAATTTAAAATTTAAATGTATTTAAACTTGGAAATAAAGTTTTAAGCGTGTAAACAAACATGATGTAAAATTAAGAAGAAAAACCTCACTAAATTTAAATAAAGTTAACATGAAAAATAGAAAAGGAAAAGCTGAATTAAAAAGTATTAGGTTATTGAATTTAAAAAATATTAAATAAATAAATAAAGCATTTCACCAGTGGTCTTAGACAAAGCATTATGTTAAATATTATTTCTTAATTTATGATGCTTACAATCAATATTCCCATTAATATGTATTATTTAAACTAAGAATTTGCACACATTTGAATAAAAAGGAAACATATTTGAGTGAAAACTTTTTGAATTTTTTTTTTTTTTGATATTTAGTGAGCTCAAAACTTTAAGCATTTGCTTTTTGGCAGCACAGTTTTATACACACACATACACACACTCTAAACTTTAATGGGGACATCCCATAGGCATGAATGTTTTTATACTCTACAAACTGTATATTCGATCACCCTACATCTAAAAATACTTTCTGCATTTTTTTAATAAAAAAAAGAATTGTTTACTATATTTATATACCAGTTTTACAAATGTGGATGTGTTGCCAAATTAAGGTTTTGGAGATTTTGTCAGGTTTAACTCACTTTTGGGTACAAATCCTAAAATCTGTCCCTAAAATATGGTTAAGTAGGTACACACACACACACACACACATATATATATATATATATATATATATATATATATATATATATATAATGTTAGGAAATGGAAGGGAGTTTAAAAGTCTGAGAGGAACACGGTTTTAGATTTACACTTGGAAATAACATTTTCAGATTACCATTTCAAAGCCATTGATCAATGTAAACAAACGTGTGTCAGAAAAATGCTAAATTCAATGCAAAAAGCATTTGAAACCCACTAAAACTATTTTATTATTCATTTAAAATATTGTTTTCAATTTACTGTTTTTTACCATTGAAAATAAAAGCTAATTGCACAAACCTGAATAAATACGAAAACATATTATTGTGAAACGGAAACTGTTGACATTTCACAAGCACAAAAAAAAACAAAAATCTGAAAAATCACTTGCACCTTCATACATCACATGAGAGATACGAACATTCAGCTGATTTATTAATTGATCATCAACTTTGGTACTTTGACACTTCAGAGAACGCAAGGTAAAATAATAACATATTTCTCTCATTCAACCACTCTTTGTTTAAATATAAAAACACACTTGCATCTGGTTTTCCAGTAACATTTGGATAATTAGCATAATATTGTCTCTCATATATGACTTTGTAGTCATAAAAGTCTAAGTTGCACTTTCTCGGAAAGTTTGCATAATTTTCACAATTAGTAGTGTGTGTTTTCATTAGAATCACATTCACGTGCAGATTTGGGTTTGAGCTTATAAAATGATTCACGAAAATGATTTATAATCAAAATTAAGTCTAAACAGCAGCATTATATGTACAGTCTTCGAATATATCTGATCATTTCAGTGCAAAACGCAAAACATTAGTAGAAGCAAAACTGTGCATATCAATAATCTCACACATATTCTGTCCTCCTGCGTGGAGATTGTTCTGGACGAGTTCTGTTTAGCGCTATAGATTGGTGAAGCGAACATGTTTCGTCTTGCAAAACCAAGCATGAAGTAACCAGCAAGAAACCAGCCACCAAATGCAACCCCCCTGCCGTCCAGCCAAAGAAAAGCGCATCTCCGAACTCCCAGCGAGGAACCACGTTCGGCACGCTCTCATCGAAGAACCGTAGGACTGTCAGATGTGCCACATACGAGACGGGCACAAGACCAATGATGCCCGTGACGACGCTGAAGATCCCCCCAAGCATCTTCAAGGTCCTTTTGGCTTCAAAGTTCTCTGTGCGTCTGCAGCTGTTCACCAGGTAGATGCCCGGGATGGCAAATAACAGACTGATTAAACCAGTCACCAGCGTGGTGCACATCAGGATTCGGGCCAGACGGATGTCCGACGGGAGACCCAGCAGACTATCATATGGCCGGCACTCAGTCACTCCGAGATCCTGAACCACACAGGTTTCCCACAGTCCCAGCTGGAAGCTCTCAGTGGGCAGAAGCTCGGTGGAGAGTGTGAGCCAACGCGGCAACATGAGGGTAACCAGAGAACACAAGCCAGCGGTCAGCGAGAAAAACACACCCAGCAGCTCCAGAGTCCATAATCCAGAGTCCATGACCACAGCTCTCCTCCTCCTCTCGCTCTACTAGTCAGTACACAGCTCTGACAGCTGCATTAGTGCCCACGAGTCATCCCGGGACGGGTGGGCAGAAGCTCTGATCCCTCTCGGAACACAGTGACGCAAACAACAGCAGCATTCACGCACGCCGGGCGCTCGCAAACACGCGCACGTTTATGGCGCGTCCTCCGCTTTTGGCACGAAACACGCGCCATACTCATTAGGCGAGAGTTCGATTCACGGCACAGACTCGCTTTCCTAATTCACGGTGCTGCTTGTACTGTTTCTTGAAAACTGAACAGTTTGAAAAGGAAAATTGCAGATATGTTTGTCTCTGTAAATCTGGACTTAGAACAATTTCAGCTCTCGCTTTTCAGCAGCGCACGATTCATTAGGCTTTATGTGATTTTCCTGAGAGGGACATTGAAAAGCTATTTAAACCAGGAAATGAAACGTTATGATGTATAGTGTAGAAAAATTAATCGCCAATGTTTCTAAGTCAATATCAAATGTAAACAGATTGGAACGCGGCTCAGCCAATCGGAATAAAGGAGCGGAACTCTCTGCTTTATAAGTTGGTTTAATATATGCGAGGCAATGGCCAATGAGATCTCACTGTGGGCGGGGCTACTGAGCACAAAACTTACCAGTGTTATGTTTATATGTTAACTAGTTATTTAATTTGACAATGTTTTATTTATATAAAATAAATTTTATATATTATATATTTATGAATTTATTGTATACACTACTGTTTGAAAGTTAGGGGTTAGTGAGATTTTTTTTGTAGCACTTTACTATAATGTTTAATTTGTTAATGTTAGTTCACTGTATTAACATGAACAAAACTTACACAGCATTAATTAAACTATTCACGTTGATCTCAATACATTATTAAAAGCTAAAGTTGTATCTGTGAATTAACATGAACATGACCATTTTTATTATCTTATATTAACAAAGGTTGATAAATGCTGTAAAATATAATGTAGCAATTTCTATTTCAAATAAATGCTGTTCATTTGAACATTCTGTTCATCTGTGAATCCTGAACGATAAAATGTATCACAGTTTACACAGAAATATTGTGCAACTGTTTTCAACATTGATAATAATCAGAAATGTTTTTTGAGCAGTGAATCATCATATTATTCTGATTTCTGAAGATCATGTGACACTAAAGACTGGAGGAATGATGCTGAAAATACAGCGGAGCATCACAGAAATAAATTATAGTTTAAAGTATAATCACATGGAAAACAGCTGAGTTAAATTCATACAATTTTTACAAAATTCAAAACATTCAAAATTCTTCTCCCCCAAACTTTTGTATGATAGTGTATGCACTTCATATATAGGAATATATTAGAATGTGTCCTGTTTTATTTATTTAATTAAAAAAATATGACCAGTACTATGATTAACAGACAAATGTCATTCATCGTAAAAATAAATAAAAAAATAAATAAAAAAAATCAAGAATCGTTAGTACAGCTTTAAAATACTAATTAATTATCATTTGAAATCATTGGCTTTTATCCTTCAAACCACCAGGTTTAATAATTTAAAAATACAATCAAATTCAGTTTGATCACTTTTCTTTGATATATTTTAGTAAGTTTATAAAATAGTTTACATAAATATCTCTTACACTGAATGACTATTCAGACATTAGAGACTTTCCTTGCATATAATATGCTTTCTGTGTATAAAATAACTTATTATATATTATTTAATGCTGATTTAACATTGATTTGACCTGTTTAAATGTAGTCTGGTTTTACACATAAATGGAGTAGACTTCATTTTAACGAGTCAAATCAGGCAAACGGATGTGATAAGAGGACTGTGTCTAATCAGCTAATCAGAGGTTTGGTTAAACGTCTGATGACTAAAACCTCTTCTCTCTGTCTCACGTCAGACATTTGCTGGGAATCATTACTAAGAAGGATGTTCTGAGACACAGGATGGCACAAATGATGAGCCAGGATCCCCAATCCATCATGTTTAACTAGACTTCACTCTCTGATCTGTTAGTAAATGTGGCCAAAAGCGGACGGCGTGAAGATAAACTGTTTTTTACTGCTGTCATGTTTATATTTTACATGCATTACTGTCAGTAGTGATAACAATGTGCATTATTTTATACGATTTAATTCAAATAAAACATTTTCAGAAAGTACAATTAAAATAATATACAGATCAAAAAAGGTTTTTTGGTTTGAAATATGAATGATAAATTATGACGTATTATTGTAGTATTTCATTAGATTTAATTATTTAATTCATTAAATATTTTTAGAAAGTACAATACAAAAATTTAACAACTCAAAAGATAGATCTTGAAAGACAGTGGGTTATTTTTTCTATAGAAAAAGAATAATGGCATATTATTTCATTACTTTATTAGATATAATTATTTAATTCGTAAAATATTTATATTTAGCTCTTTGAAAACAATAGACAGCTTAATAATTAATAAATTATGATGTATTATTATATAATTTATTTAGATATTATTATTTAATTCATAAAATATTTTTAGAAAGTACAATAAAAATTCTAAAAATAAATATTGTAAGATGCTGAGTTAATTTTTAAATGAAACGTATTATTAAATGGCATATTATTGCTTATTTTATTAGATATATTTCTTTAATTCATAAAATATTTTTATGAAGTACTTTGAAAATGGTAAACAGCTCAAAATATAAAACTTGAAAGACAGTAAGTAATTTTTTTAAATAAATTATTAATATTTAGTAATGATGTATTTTTGCATTATTTATTAAATTATATTCTTTATTTCATGAAATAATTTCAGAGACTACGATGAAAAATACATATGGTTTCAAAGATAAAACTTAGAAAACTCTCTCTTCACAGGAAAAACTATTACAAATTAAAAAATTGAGAACTGTAACACTATAAATAAATGTGCATATATTTAAGTTTTCAAAGCAGAAGACTGATGAAGTACCAAAATATCAAATATAAGTGAGCATAATCTGCTACTGTGTTTCTTTTTACAGTAACTTTTACACGTCACAGTTCAACTCAAATGTATCAGATCTGCTTTTTCCATTCACAAATACTTAAAGTGTAAAAAGCTTCTTCAAAAAGTATACGGAAAATGATGAACATTTCATGCTATGTTGTTGTCACATGACCTCACTAGATGAGTTAGTTTCTTCATCAGATTTGGAGAAAATCAGCATACTTGCTCTCCAATGGATGTGAATGGGTGCCGTCAAAATGAGAGTCCAAACATTACAATAATCCACAAGTAATCCAGTCCATCAGTTAACATCTGGAAAAGACAGAAGCTGAAACAAATCCAGCATTCAGACGCTAATTAAGAGTCTATAATCTATAATAACACTTCCTACAGTGAAAAAGTGATCTGGTCTGAATCAGGAGAGAAATCTGCGCAGTCCAAAACAGCTCAGAAACAAACATGTGGCTGGATTTTAACATCAAAAGATGCAATTTTTCACTGGAGGAAGTGTTATTATGGATTATGGACTTGTATTTTAGCAAGTTTTGGCTTGAGAATGAGCACATTTCCAGCATTTTTGGCTGAACCAATTCCTTTAACTTTCAGTAGTTGATCAAATAAGTGGAAACGCAGATGTTAATGGTGGCTGGTGTTGGTTCTCGGTCATTAGTCAAGTAGTAGGTGATCTCTAAAGAGGAATGGAGACGATGGTCGGCAGAGGGCCGATGGGAGGAGGGTTGTATTTCTCCACACGCATTAACCTGCGCAGAATATCGTCCCGATCTTTCGGCCAGCTGTAGACGTGCGTGTTTTGCAGCCAGGTGGGAACGTAACACTGAGAACGAGAAGAAATTATATTGGCATTTTGCTTCATTAATCATGATTCTATGGTTCAGTGCATTGCTCTGTGAGGTGTAGAGAATATCGGACTCGTTGAACCCGTTCAGAGCTGTGACAAGTTCACAAACATGCTTTGATTCGCTGAAATGCTTAAGGGTAAACTGCAGCGTGCTGAACTTCACAAACCTTTTTAGCCCCCGGGAACAGAATAGGAATGAACCTGTAGTTCCTGCAACCGTTCTGAATGAATTCACTCTGCAGCTGATGGAGGAAATAAAACAGATCAACAGCATCACAAATGTGTTTTTACACTAGAATTTAACAAACGGAACCAGAGCAACTTAACCGAACCCTCGCAATTATATTATTATGCTTGTATTGACTATGCAATCCCAGAATGCAATGTGTTTAATGATTATTTTAATGCATTTAATATTAAAATATTGCATTGTCACACTAAACTTTATTGGAATCAGCAATAATAATATTGATCATTATGTATTTTAATTCTGCATTTGTGTGTGCAATGCTTTTTATGCTTATTAAAATATCATATGCATGCTCATGCTTAACTCTATTGGAATTAGCAAAAGTATTATTAATAATAAAAACAATATTACTATTAATTATGATTATTGTTATTATGGCATATTATATTTCTGTGTGCATTGTATTTTTTATTCTAATTACACATTTTACACATTGCATATTCATGCTAATCTATATTGGAAATAAAAAAAGTATTATTAGTATTTGTAGTATTCATTAAAATAATACACGTAATAATAATAATTATTATTATTTTAATGCATTCAATAAATGTTTGTAAAAAAGGTATTTTGATTCTTACTAAAATATCAGATGGCATGTACATGCTAAACTCTATTGGGATTAGTAAAAGTATTATTTTTATTATTAATTATTATTTATTATTAATAATACACGATATGATTATTATTTTAATGCATTACAATGTTTTTGTGTTCGATGCATTTTTAAACTTATTAAATTATCACATTGCATGCTCATATTAAAGTTATTTAAATCATTTAATCTATTCAGTATTTCCTAAACTAAACTGGGATAAGCAAAATAATTAAAAATAATAATAATAATAATAGTAGTTTGGTTTATTTTGGGACCTGTTTGTGGATGTACACGGTGTTTGAGGTCCTCTCGTCGCCCTCCACGCTGATATTCATGCCTGATATGGTCTCGTAATACCTCAGGCTGATGATGATGATGATCAGGTAATCTTTCTACAGGGAGAGAGAGAGAGAGAGAGAGAGATGCTGTAACTGTTGCTGTTCAGATTATGATAATGACATCACTTCCTGTCTCTGCGTGTTTACCTCATTGAGATATCGCTCCATGCAGTCAATCTTACTGATGCTGTTCAGCTGCTGCTCGAAAACATCAATCTGTGCACGAAGACGCAAGAATCAATCCAAACCCACAAAACTACATTGAAATCAAACCCAAAAGTATAAAATGATGGCTTTACATGCGTGTCAAAGCCGTTGTTCCTCAGCAAAGACACGAACTTAATGATCTCCTTCAAGTGCTCTTCACTGTCGGCTTCATACGTGACAAAAACTTTCCCTGTGTGGAGAAAAAACACGCGACGCGTGTAAAAAGAGGTCAAACCGTCTCAAAACGAAACATGTGCTACATATAAAAACTTTGCACTCTATTCTTTCCGTTGCATGAAAGGACCTTATAATAATTATTATCCAGAAATGAACGACGGGTTTAATTAAATGAAATCCATCACAGCTGGATTTAAATAAAACTATCAATTAATGGAATTACATTCAGATCTAAGCACATAGAATAAAGTTTCCTTACATGTTTTTATTTATTTTCTTGCAACGTAGCACATTACAACCAATCACAGGTATGTCTGTTGAGATTATGAACGCAATGTTCAGATTAGAGGTTAATTTCACAGCTTCTGATACAGATTATGGTTTATAAAGATATAAAACATGTATATCTTTCATACAAAAATGCATCGATTTTCAACAGGTGAGGCACTTTTTATGATGGATGGATGCACTTTATTGGACTTCTTTTGGACTTTTTACACCCATTCACTGCTATTAAAAGCTCGGAAGAGCCAGGACATTTTTTTTATATAACTCAGATCGTATTCGTCTAAAAGAGAGGATAAATTGAGGGTGAGTAAATCACGGGGTTATTTTCATTTTTGGGTGAACTATCCCTTTAATGGAAACATTTATTTCCGGCGATGTTATCTATGTTACTGAATGTCGTGTTGACATGTGGACAGGAAGTAGTACTCACTCTGTTCCTGTGGCAGGTGTGTGACACACTGACTGGCCTGTCTGGAGTTCACAGATGCATTTCCACTGAAGACACAGTACATGAGCAGATCATAGATTACTAAAACATTAGCAAGCTTTATTTTTTTCAGCATAAATGGCTCTTTCTTTTCCAGATTGACTCTGATTTGAACGACAAAGGTCTTTTGTTTCTGGACCATGTGAGAGTCAGTGTTGTAATTTGACGTTACGAGACTCACTTTTCAGAGAAGCGTGTGTCCATGTGTCTGTACTGCGTCAGGCCTGTGAAATAAATAAAAAATGCTGATTCAGAATATAAAATAAGCACATATAGGCCAGCAGTGATTCTGAGAGACTGTGGTTGAGTTTGAACTCTTACGAGTAGATTGTGTCTCACCTGCAGGCTGAGATCCAGGCTGTTTTTTGTACATAAATATTTGTGCTTAAATCAGAATTAGTGTGTTTAGATGCCTTGCATCAGATCTGGTAATGTCAAGTGACCAAACGCAACAGGACAATTTGTCACGTGCAAATGCAAATTATAGTTATTTTGTGTTGGTTTTGTCCCTTTTTATGTACTTGGACAACTTGCACTTTCGGTTTAAGATCTTTTTTTGTTCGAAAAATACATTTTATGTTATTGAAGCATGTTTTTTTATTCTTTTTATTAAATTTTCTTTCATTTCAATTTTCTTTTTTTTTTCTTTTTTGTAAACCATCCAGAAATCGAAATGTTTATTTAAATATTAAATATTATATATTATTTAAATAATCTATAAACTTTTTTTTTAATTAAATTATAATTTTTCGTCTATCTGAAGTACACTAGTGTTCAAAGGTTTGGGGTCAGTAATATTTGTCATGGTTTTTTTTTAAAAGTCTCTTTTACTCATCAAAGCTGGACTTATTTGATAATAAAACACAGCAAAAATGATAAAATATTATTATCATTTAAAACAGCTGTTTTCTATGTGAATCACTGTTAAAATATAATTTATTTCTGTGATGCTGTGCTGAATTTTCAGCATCTTCACTCCAGTCTTCAGTGTCACATGATCTTCAGAAATCATTAAAATATACTGATTTACTGCTCAAGAAACATTTCAGAATATTTTCAATGTTGAAAACAGTCGTGCTGCTTCATATTTCTGTGGAAACTGTGATACAATACATTTTTCAAGATTCACAGATGAATAGAAAGTTCAAAAGAACAGCATTTATACATGGTGAACGGAACATTTCAGTCGGAACATTGTTTAAACGTTGTTACTAATTTTAGAATGTTCAGAGAATGTAACATCGCCTAACTTTTCCAATGGAATGTTCCCTTAACACTCATATAACACACACACAAATGTTTTTTTTTTTTTTATCAGAATGTTCTCTGAACATAACGTTTTCATGACGTTAGAATTAAAAAAAAAAAAAAATGTAATCATCCCAATCCCAAATGTTTGATCGTGACACACCTGAGGGTCTGTAGGGCGGCTGATGTCCGGCTCTGGAGCTGCAGTGATGGAGGGGAATCATGTGAGGCGGCGGGGGGCACGGCGGCCGCAGGTAAGTCTCAGGGTACGAGGGGTGGTGGTACATGCTCGCTGATGGAGAAAACGAGCGCAGGGATCTAGGATACTCCAGACTCTCCAGACTCGGACTACAGCTGCCTGGAAGAGAGTGCGGCCTGCTGGACAAAAACGAGCCGTCCTCTGAAAGCACGTGGTACATGGCAGACGGGAGGAAGGAGGGCAGGCTGTGGGGTGAACCCGCCCTGACGGGACCGTCCCAGCTGGGGAAGGGTGTCTGATGGGTGTAGAACGCAGACAGAGAGGGCTGAGTGTAGCTCACGGTGTGATGCTGCTCCATCCGTGGAAGATGTTGGATGGTTGTGGAACAGTTTGTGAAGGTCCTGACTCAAACTCTTCACTCCTGGTTTCGTCATTCTCCTCGGACAGTTTAGAGACGTGTACTGATCGCTGCCGTGGGCCATGTGGGTTGGATATCTAAACAAAAGAAGAAAAGCAGCACACTCGTTTCTTCAGATTGGTACAGAGACCCTACAGGGACATTGATGTCATATCGGGATCTTCTAAAAAACTTGGAAATCATACAGTGTGGGAGAAATACTACATCTGAGTGATTCACAGGGGAACATTATCCCAGCTAACACACAAAGTCCTGAACAAACAAACTCATCAGTCATCTTTAATGGAACGCCTGTCTAATGTTTTTTAAACGTTGTTACGTTGTTACAGAATACTAAAGTTTGCAAAACAGCATTACAGTGCTTACAGCATATTTTATTCACTAGAAAGTTTTGTTAGAGAACACACACATGCAATACTTTTAAGAGAGAATGCAAAATGTAGAGTTCACCTGCAAAACTTTACACTCTTCTGAGAAACTAAGCGTTCGATTGATAAACTTAAGTGTTAGAGATTATATGAGATGGGAGGGAAGAATAAATGCTTTTGTGAGCCAATGCAAACTTTCTCGGGTCTTTGCATGAGAATGCAAAGCTTTTCTTGGTAACTCGACAGTATTGCGAGTAAATGCAGCGTTTTTTGTGATAACTCAATACTTTAGCCAGAGAAACTCAACCAAACATGCTCCACTTTCACTCGCAACAACAGTTCGGTGAGCACAATAACACACCCTATCATAGCAGCTCATATGACTCGTGCATTATATTAAAAATACATCTGTGGCCGGTTGCATAAACTCTTTTTTTTTTTTTTTATCAGTTGCAAAAATAATCTAATCTGAATTGAAAAGTAAGACTGGTTAACACCTTGGATAACTGCTTATGTTTATTCATCTGACCCCTAAAATAGTTTTGGGGTGAGAATTTTGTCCTAGTTGCAACATGACACTCA
>NC_039278.1:20426533-20428690 GCF_003368295.1 Carassius auratus | reverse complement strand
ATTGCTAAGTAAAAATAGTTTGTACACCAGTTTTTCTTAGTATTGTATTTTTCTACCTTTTATTTATGTGGATTTTTAAAAAAGTATATATATGTGTGTGTGTGTGTGTGTGTGTGGTGTATCAAAATATTAAAACAAAAGACTGTATGATTCATGCAGACACCCACATGTGAAGTGAGGAATGTTAATGATATTAAACAGATCCTCGTTGTCTTCAGGATCATGTGTGTGTGTTGTGTTCTGAAGTGAATGTTTACCGGTGTAAATGTGGTGTGTTTGATGTGTTTCCTGTAGAGCGTGGTAAAGGCCGACAGAGGCAGGCCATCCTGGGAGAACATCCATCCTCATACAGTGATAACGGATACGGTCAGTCACTCAAACACCAACAGACACAGCAGTACATTATTATACAACGTGTGATGGGTTTATTAAGACCTAAGTGTTAGATAACAGTCTGTGTGTGTGTGTGTGTGTGTGCAGGCGCTCACTGCCCCCTGCTGCCGCTGCCCAGTAATAACCGCTTCAAGCGTGGCTCTTCATGATGTCACAGAGGTCGTGACCTATCCACTGCCCCAGACGTCTTCATACATGAGCCCCGCCTCCAGCTCCGTCGCCATGGTGAGCGGCCTGCATCCCGCCAAGATGAAACTGCACTCGCATCTTCAACCTCTTCTGTCTCTACGGCAACATCGAGAAGGTAAAGCGAGTTGTGTGTGTGTGTGTGTGTGTGTGTGTGCTAGTGTCACTCTACTGGAACTGAGCTACTAGCTGTGCTCATACTGTTACTTTTTCCTTTTTCCTATATTCCTATATTTTTTTTTGGTCAGTTTTTATTTTTTATATTTTCTATTTAGGTATAAGTCCTTTTTTTTCTGTGTTTTTGTCATTTCTATTAGTTTTTTCATTTTTTGTATTTTACATTTTCCTTTTAATTTTTTAAAGACATTTTGTCATTTTTACAAGTTTTAATTTTTTATGACTATGTAGTTGTAATATTTAAATAAAAAGTTATCATTTTTACATTTTATTTTATTTCAGTTTAAGTCTATTTTATTTCAAGTAATTAACTAATATAAACAATCTTTGAGGACCAGTTTTTACCTAGAAGTGAGTTTAATCTGATAAAACCTTTTATTTGTAAAAACAGTTTAAGATAAAGTAAATACATTTTTCTTAAGTGTAAAAAGTTGTAAAGGTTTTCTGTTGGGGTTATTGTGTGGATTAGGGTTAGAGAGAGTGTTTGTAAGCAGTGTTGGGGTAAAGTATGTAATCAGATTACTTTTTCAATGAACTAGTAAAAATAACACAGAGTTTTTTCTTATTAAAACTAAATGTAACATTTACATTTAATCATTTAGCAGACGCTTTTATCCAAAGTGACTTACAAATGAGGAATTAGGAAGCAGTCAGGTCAACACAAGAACAACAACACTATACACGTGCCATGACAAGTCTCAGTTAGTCTAGAACAGAACGCATAGCCAGGTTTTTATTTTTTTATGATAGACAAGAAAAGAAAGGGAAAAGTGCTAGTATTACTTGGTTAAGTTAAGATGAGTAAAGACTCAGCTGTACGAATTGAGATTGGGAGGTTATTCCTCCAGCTGGGCACAGTCCAGGAAAAGAACCGTGAGAGTGATTTTGAACCTTCTTGGGATGGCACCACAAGGCGTTGTTCACTTGCGGAGCGCAAGCTTCTGGAGGGCACATAAGATTTAACCAGTGAGTTTAGGTAAGTTGGTGCCGTGCCAGTGGTCGTCTTGGTAGGCAAGCATCAGTACCTTGAATTTGATGCGAGCAGCTACTGGTAGCCAGTGTAACCTGATGAGGAGAGGAGTAACGTGAGCTTTTTTTGGCTCATTGAAGACAACCCTCGCTGCTGCATTCTGGGTCAGTTTTAGAGGCTTGACAAGTACATGCAGGAAGAGCCAGGAGAGCATTACAATAGTCCAGTCTGGAGAGAACAAGAGCTTGGACAAGAAGTTTGGGTTGCTTGCTCTGACAGGAAGAGTCTAATCTTCCTAATGTTGTATAAGGCAAATCTGCAGGACCGGGTCGTTGTAGCAATGTGGTCAGTGAAGCTTAACTGATGATCCATCACAACTCCTAGGTTTCTGGCTGTCCTCGAAGGAGTTATGGTTGATGAACCCAGCTGTA